>NW_027488743.1:300000-476210 GCF_050948215.1 Halictus rubicundus | reverse complement strand
ATAGAGGATCGGATAGGGGATTGGATAGGATTGAGGATAGGATAGGATAGAGGATAGGATAGGATTGAGGATAGTATAGGATAGAGGAAAGGATAGGATAGAGGATCGGATAGGTGATTGGATAGGATAGAGGATAGGATAGGATAGAGGATAGTATAGGATAGAGGATAGGATAGCATAGAGGATAGGATAGGATAGAGGATAGGATAGGATAGAGGATAGTATAGGATAGAGGATAGGATAGCATAGAGGATAGGATAGGATAGAGGATAGGATAGGATAGAGGATAGGATATAGGATTGGATAGGTTAGAGGATAGGATACGATAGTGGATAGGATAGATGATAGGATAGGATAGAGGATAGGATAGGATAGAGGATAGGATAGGATAGGATAGAGGATAGGATAGGATAGAGGATAGGATAGGATAGAGGATAGGATAGGATAGAGGATAGGATAGGATAGAGGATAGGATAGGATAGAGGATAGGATAGGATAGAGGATAGGATAGGATAGAGGATATTATAAGATAGAGGATAGGATAGGATAGGATAGAGGATATTATAAGATAGAGGATAGGATAGGATAGGATAGAGTATAGGATTGGATAGAGGATACGATATTATAGAGGATAGGATAGGATAGAGGATAGGATAGGATAGAGGATCGGATAGGGGATTGGATAGGATAGAGGATAGGATAGCGGATAGGATAGGATAGAGTATAGAATAGGATAGAGGATAGGATAGGATAGAGGATAGAATAGGATTGATGATAGGATAGGATAGAGGAAAGGATAGGATAGAGGATAGGATAGGATAGGATAGAGGATTGGATAGGTTAGAGGGTAGGATACGATAGTGGATAGGATAGATGATAGGATAGGATAGAGGATAGGATAGGATAGGATAGAGGATTGGATAGGATAGAGGATAGGATAGGATAGAGGATAGGATAGGATAGAGGATAGGATAGGATAGAGGATAGGATAGGATAGAGGATACGATATTATAGAGGATAGGATAGGATAGAGGATAAGATAGGATAGAGGATAGGATAGGATAGAGGATAGGATAGGATAGGATAGAGGATAGGATAGGATAGGATAGAGGATAGGATAGGATAGAGGATAGGATAGGATAGAGGATCGGATAGGGGATTGGATAGGATAGAGGATAGGATAGCGGATAGGATAGGATAGAGTATAGAATAGGATAGAGGATAGGATAGGATAGAGGATAGGATATTATAGAGGATAGGATAGGATAGAGGATAGGATCGGATAGAGGATAGGATAGGATAGAGGATATGATAGGATAGAGGATAGGATATTATAGAGGATAGGATAGGATAGAGGATAGGATAGTATAGAGGATAGGATAGGATAGAGGATAGGATATTATAGAGGATAGGATAGGATAGAGGAAACGATAGGGTATTGGATAGGATAGAGCATAGGATAAAGAATAGGATAGGATAGAGGATAGGATAGGGGATTGGATACGATAGAGGATAGGATAGGATGGAGGATAGGATAGGGGATTGGATAGGATAGAGTATAGGATAGGATAGGATAGAGGATACGATATTATAGAGGATAGGATAGGATAGAGGATAGGATCGGATAGAGGATAGGATAGGGGATTGGATAGGATAGAGGAAAGGATAGGATAGAGGATAGGATAGGATAGAGGATAGGATAGGATAGAGGATAGGATATAGGAGTGGATACGTTAGAGGATAGGATACGATAGTGGATAGGATAGATGATAGGATAGGATAGAGGATAGGATAGGATAGAGGATAGGATGGGGGATTGGATAGGATAGAGGATAGGATAGGATAGGATTGAGGATAGGATAGGATAGAGGAAAGGAGAGGATTGAGGATCGGATAGGTGATTGGATAGGATAGAGGATAGGATAGGATAGAGGATAGTATAGGATAGAGGATAGGATAGGATAGAGGATAGGATAGGATAGAGGATAGTATAGGATAGAGGATAGGATAGGATAGAGGATAGGATAGGATAGAGGATAGTATCGGATAGAGGATAGGATAGGATAGAGGATAGGATAGGATAGGATAGAGGATAGGATAGGATAGAGGATAGGATAGGATTGAGGATAGTATAGGATAGAGGAAAGGATAGGTGATTGGATAGGATGGAGGATAGGATAGCATAGAGGTTAGGATAGGATAGAGGATAGGATAGGATAGAGGATAGGATATAGGATTGGATAGGTTAGAGGGTAGGATACGATAGTGGATAGGATAGATGATAGGATAGGATAGAGGATAGGATAGGATAGAGGATAGGATAGGATAGAGGATAGGATAGGATAGAGGATAGGATAGGATAGAGCATAGGATAGAATAGAGGATAGGATAGGATAGAGGATAGGATAGGATAGAGGATATTATAAGATAGAGGATAGGATAGGATAGGATAGAGTATAGGATTGGATAGAGGATACGATATTATAGAGGATAGGATAGGATAGAGGATAAGATAGGATAGAGGATAGGATAGGATAGAGGATAGGATAGGATAGGATAGAGGATAGGATAGGATAGGATAGAGGATAGGATAGGATAGAGGATAGGATAGGATAGAGGATAGGATAGGATAGAGGATAGGATAGAATAGAGGATAGGATAGGATAGAGGATAGGATAGGATAGAGGATATTATAAGATAGAGGATAGGATAGGATAGGATAGAGTATAGGATTGGATAGAGGATACGATATTATAGAGGATAGGATAGGATAGAGGATAAGATAGGATAGAGGATAGGATAGGATAGAGGATAGGATAGGATAGGATAGAGGATAGGATAGGATAGGATAGAGGATAGGATAGGATAGAGGATAGGATAGGATAGAGGATAGAATAGGATTGATGATAGGATAGGATAGAGGAAAGGATAGGATAGAGGATCGGATAGGTGATTGGATAGGATAGAGGATGGGATAGGATAGAGGATAGTATAGGATAGAGGATAGGATAGGACAGAGAATAGGATAGGATAGAGGATAGGATAGGATAGAGGATAGGATATGATAGAGGATAGGATAGGATAGAGGATAGTATAGGATAGAGGATAGGATAGGATAGAGGATAGGATAGGATAGGATAGAGGATAGGATAGGATAGAGGATAGGATAGGATAGAGGATAGGATAGGATAGAGGATAGGATAGGATAGAGGATAGGATAGGATAAAGGATAGGATAGGATAGAGGATAGGATAGGATAGAGGATATGATAGGATAGAGGATCGGATAGGGGATTGGATAGGATTGAGGATAGGATAGGATAGAGGATAGGATAGGATTGAGGATAGTATAGGATAGAGGAAAGGATAGGATAGAGGATCGGATAGGTGATTGGATAGGATAGAGGATAGGATAGGATAGAGGATAGTATAGGATAGAGGATAGGATAGCATAGAGGATAGGATAGGATAGAGGATAGGATAGGATAGAGGATAGTATAGGATAGAGGATAGGATAGCATAGAGGATAGGATAGGATAGAGGATAGGATAGGATAGAGGATAGGATATAGGATTGGATAGGTTAGAGGATAGGATACGATAGTGGATAGGATAGATGATAGGATAGGATAGAGGATAGGATAGGATAGAGGATAGGATAGGATAGAGGATAGGATAGGATAGGATAGAGGATAGGATAGGATAGAGGATAGGATAGGATAGAGGATAGGATAGGATAGAGGATAGGATAGGATAGAGGATAGGATAGGATAGAGGATAGGATAGGATAGAGGATAGGATAGGATAGAGGATAGGATAGGATAGAGGATAGGATAGGATAGAGGATATTATAAGATAGAGGATAGGATAGGATAGGATAGAGGATATTATAAGATAGAGGATAGGATAGGATAGGATAGAGGATATTATAAGATAGAGGATAGGATAGGATAGGATAGAGTATAGGATTGGATAGAGGATACGATATTATAGAGGATAGGATAGGATAGAGGATCGGATAGGGGATTGGATAGGATAGAGGATAGGATAGCGGATAGGATAGGATAGAGTATAGAATAGGATAGAGGATAGGATAGGATAGAGGATAGAATAGGATTGATGATAGGATAGGATAGAGGAAAGGATAGGATAGAGGATCGGATAGGTGATTGGATAGGATAGAGGATGGGATAGGATAGAGGATAGTATAGGATAGAGGATAGGATAGGACAGAGAATAGGATAGGATAGAGGATAGGATAGGATAGAGGATAGGATATGATAGAGGATAGGATAGGATAGAGGATAGTATAGGATAGAGGATAGGATAGGATAGAGGATAGGATAGGATAGGATAGAGGATAGGATAGGATAGAGGATAGGATAGGATAGAGGATAGGATAGGATAGAGGATAGGATAGGATAGAGGATAGGATAGGATAAAGGATAGGATAGGATAGAGGATAGGATAGGATAGAGGATATGATAGGATAGAGGATCGGATAGGGGATTGGATAGGATTGAGGATAGGATAGGATAGAGGATAGGATAGGATTGAGGATAGTATAGGATAGAGGAAAGGATAGGATAGAGGATCGGATAGGTGATTGGATAGGATAGAGGATAGGATAGGATAGAGGATAGTATAGGATAGAGGATAGGATAGCATAGAGGATAGGATAGGATAGAGGATAGGATAGGATAGAGGATAGTATAGGATAGAGGATAGGATAGCATAGAGGATAGGATAGGATAGAGGATAGGATAGGATAGAGGATAGGATATAGGATTGGATAGGTTAGAGGATAGGATACGATAGTGGATAGGATAGATGATAGGATAGGATAGAGGATAGGATAGGATAGAGGATAGGATAGGATAGGATAGAGGATAGGATAGGATAGAGGATAGGATAGGATAGAGGATAGGATAGGATAGAGGATAGGATAGGATAGAGGATAGGATAGGATAGAGGATAGGATAGGATAGAGGATAGGATAGGATAGAGGATAGGATAGGATAGAGGATAGGATAGGATAGAGGATAGGATAGGATAGAGGATAGGATAGGATAGAGGATATTATAAGATAGAGGATAGGATAGGATAGGATAGAGGATATTATAAGATAGAGGATAGGATAGGATAGGATAGAGTATAGGATTGGATAGAGGATACGATATTATAGAGGATAGGATAGGATAGAGGATAGGATAGGATAGAGGATCGGATAGGGGATTGGATAGGATAGAGGATAGGATAGCGGATAGGATAGGATAGAGTATAGAATAGGATAGAGGATAGGATAGGATAGAGGATAGAATAGGATTGATGATAGGATAGGATAGAGGAAAGGATAGGATAGAGGATAGGATAGGATAGGATAGAGGATTGGATAGGATAGAGGATAGGATAGGATAGAGGATAGGATAGGATAGAGGATAGGATAGGATAGAGGATAGGATAGGATTGAGGATAGTATAGGATAGAGGATAGGATAGGATAGAGGATAGGATAGGATAGGATAGAGGATAGAATAGGATTGATGATAGGATAGGATAGAGGAAAGGATAGGATAGAGGATCGGATAGGTGATTGGATAGGATAGAGGATGGGATAGGATAGAGGATAGTATAGGATAGAGGATAGTATAGGATAGAGGATAGGATAGCATAGAGGATAGGATAGGATAGAGGATAGGATAGGATAGAGGATAGGATATAGGATTGGATAGGTTAGAGGATAGGATACGATAGTGGATAGGATAGATGATAGGATAGGATAGAGGATAGGATAGGATAGAGGATAGGATAGGATAGGATAGAGGATAGGATAGGATAGAGGATAGGATAGGATAGAGGATAGGATAGGATAGAGGATAGGATAGGATAGAGGATAGGATAGGATAGAGGATAGGATAGGATAGAGGATAGGATAGGATAGAGGATAGGATAGGATAGAGGATAGGATAGGATAGAGGATAGGATAGGATAGAGGATAGGATAGGATAGAGGATAGGATAGGATAGAGGACATTATAAGATAGAGGATAGGATAGGATAGGATAGAGGATATTATAAGATAGAGGATAGGATAGGATAGGATAGAGTATAGGATTGGATAGAGGATACGATATTATAGAGGATAGGATAGGATAGAGGATAGGATAGGATAGAGGATCGGATAGGGGATTGGATAGGATAGAGGATAGGATAGCGGATAGGATAGGATAGAGTATAGAATAGGATAGAGGATAGGATAGGATAGAGGATAGAATAGGATTGATGATAGGATAGGATAGAGGAAAGGATAGGATAGAGGATAGGATAGGATAGGATAGAGGATTGGATAGGATAGAGGATAGGATAGGATAGAGGATAGGATAGGATAGAGGATAGGATAGGATAGAGGATAGGATAGGATTGAGGATAGTATAGGATAGAGGATAGGATAGGATAGAGGATAGGATAGGATAGAGGATAGGATAGGATAGAGGATAGGATAGGATAGAGGATAGGATAGGATAGAGGATAGGATAGGATAGAGGATATTATAAGATAGAGGATAGGCTAGGATAGGATAGAGGATATTATAAGATAGAGGATAGGATAGGATAGGATAGAGTATAGGATTGGATAGAGGATACGATATTATAGAGGATAGGATAGGATAGAGGATAGGATAGGATAGAGGATCGGATAGGGGATAGGATAGGATAGAGGATAGGATAGGATAGAGGATAGGATAGGATAGAGGATAGGATAGGATAGAGGATAGGATAGGATAGAGGATAGGATAGGATAGAGGATAGGATAGGATAGAGGATAGGATAGAATAGAGGATAGGATAGGATAGAGGATAGGATATTATAGAGGATAGGATAGGATTGAGGATAAGATAGGATAGAGGATAGGATAGGATAGAGGATAGGATAGGATAGGATAGAGGATAGGATAGGATAGAGGATAGGATAGGATAGAGGATAGGATAGGATAGAGGATATGATATTATAGAGGATCGGATAGGGGATTGGATAGGATAGAGGATAGAATAGGATTGAGGATAGTATAGGATAGAGGAAAGGATAGGATAGAGGATCGGATAGGTGATTGTATAGGATAGAGGATAGGATAGGATAGAGGATAGGATAGGATTGAGGATAGTATAGGATATTGGATAGGATAGGATAGAGGATAAGATAGGATAGAGTATAGGATAGGATAGAGGATAGGATAGGATAGAGGATAGGATAGGATAGAGGATAGGATAGGATTGAGGATAGTATAGGATAGAGGAAAGGATAGGATAGAGGATCGGATAGGTGATTGGATGGGATAGAGGATAGGATAGGATAGAGGATAGGATAGGATTGAGGATAGTATAGGATAGAGGATAGGATAGGATAGAGGATAAGATAGGATAGAGGATAGGATAGGATAGAGGATAGGATAGGATAGAGGATAGGATAGGATAGAGGATAGGATAGGATAGAGGATAGTATAGGATAGAGGATAGGATAGCATAGAGGATAGGATAGGATAGAGGATAGGATAGGATAGAGGATAGGATAGAGGATAGGATAGGATAGAGGATAGAGGATAGAGGATAGGATAGGATAGATGATAGGATAGGATAGGATAGAGGATAGGATAGGGGATTGGATAGGATAGAGGATAGGATAGGATAGAGGATAGGATAGGATAGAGGATAGGATATTATAGAGGATAGGATAGGATTGAGGATAAGATAGGATAGAGGATAGGATAGGATAGAGGATAGGATAGGATAGGATAGAGGATAGGATAGGATAGAGGATAGGATAGGATAGAGGATCGGATAGGGGATTGGATAGGATAGAGGATAGAATAGGATTGAGGATAGTATAGGATAGAGGAAAGGATAGGATAGAGGATCGGATAGGTGATTGGATGGGATAGAGGATAGGATAGGATAGAGGATAGGATAGGATTGAGGATAGTATAGGATAGAGGATAGGATAGGATAGAGGATAAGATAGGATAGAGGATAGGATAGGATAGAGGATAGGATAGGATAGAGGATAGGATAGGATAGAGGATAGGATAGGATAGAGGATAGGATAGGATAGAGGATAGTATAGGATAGAGGATAGGATAGCATAGAGGATAGGATAGGATAGAGGATAGGATAGGATAGAGGATAGGATAGAGGATAGGATAGGATAGAGGATAGAGGATAGAGGATAGGATAGGATAGATGATAGGATAGGATACGATAGAGGATAGGATAGGGGATTGGATAGGATAGAGGATAGGATAGGATAGAGGATAGGATAGGATTGAGGATAGGATAGGATAGAGGATAGGATAGGATAGAGGATAGGATAGGATAGAGGATAGGATAGGATAGAGGATAGGATAGGATAGAGGATAGGATAGGATAGAGGATAGTATAGGATAGAGGATAGGATAGGATAGAGGATAGTATAGGATAGAGGATAGGATAGGATAGAGGATAGGATATTATAGAGGATAGGATAGGATAGAGGATAGGATAGTATAGAGGATAGGATAGGATAGAGGATAGGATATTATAGAGGATAGGATAGGATAGAGGATAGAGGATAGAGGATAGGATAGGATAGATGATAGGATAGGATAGGATAGAGGATAGGATAGGGGATTGGATAGGATAGAGGATAGGATAGGATAGAGGATAGGATAGGATAGAGGATAGGATATTATAGAGGATAGGATAGGATTGAGGATAAGATAGGATAGAGGATAGGATAGGATAGAGGATAGGATAGGATAGGATAGAGGATAGGATAGGATAGAGGATCGGATAGGGGATTGGATAGGATAGAGGATAGAATAGGATTGAGGATAGTATAGGATAGAGGAAAGGATAGGATAGAGGATCGGATAGGTGATTGGATGGGATAGAGGATAGGATAGGATAGAGGATAGGATAGGATTGAGGATAGTATAGGATAGAGGATAGGATAGGATAGAGGATAAGATAGGATAGAGGATAGGATAGGATAGAGGATAGGATAGGATAGAGGATAGGATAGGATAGAGGATAGGATAGGATAGAGGATAGTATAGGATAGAGGATAGGATAGCATAGAGGATAGGATAGGATAGAGGATAGGATAGGATAGAGGATAGGATAGAGGATAGGATAGGATAGAGGATAGAGGATAGAGGATAGGATAGGATAGATGATAGGATAGGATACGATAGAGGATAGGATAGGGGATTGGATAGGATAGAGGATAGGATAGGATAGATTATAGGATAGGATTGAGGATAGGATAGGATAGAGGATAGGATAGGATAGAGGATAGGATAGGATAGAGGATAGGATAGGATAGAGGATAGGATAGGATAGAGGATAGGATAGGATAGAGGATAGTATAGGATAGAGGATAGGATAGGATAGAGGATAGTATAGGATAGAGGATAGGATAGGATAGAGGATAGGATATTATAGAGGATAGGATAGGATAGAGGATAGGATATAGGATTGGATACGTTAGAGGATAGGATACGATAGTGGATAGGATAGATGATAGGATAGGATAGAGGATAGGATAGGATAGAGGATAGGATAGGGGATTGGATAGGATAGAGGATAGGATAGGATAGGATTGAGGATAGGATAGGATAGAGGAAAGGAGAGGATAGAGGATCGGATAGGTGATTGGATAGGATAGAGGATAGGATAGGATAGAGGATAGTATAGGATAGAGGATAGGATAGGATAGAGGATAGGATAGGATAGAGGATAGGATAGGATAGAGGATAGGATAGGATAGAGGATAGGATAGGATAGAGGATAGTATAGGATAGAGGATAGGATAGGATAGAGGATAGTATAGGATAGAGGATAGGATAGCATAGAGGATAGGATAGGATAGAGGATAGGATAGGATAGAGGATAGGATAGGATAGAGGATAGGATAGGATAGAGGATAGGATAGGATTGAGGATAGTATAGGATAGAGGAAAGGATAGGATAGAGGATCGGATAGGTGATTGGATGGGATAGAGAATAGGGTAGGATAGAGGATAGGATAGGATTGAGGATAGTATAGGATAGAGGATAGGATAGGATAGAGGATAAGATAGGATAGAGGATAGGATAGGATAGAGGATAGGATAGGATAGAGGATAGGATAGGATAGAGGATAGGATAGGATAGAGGATAGTATAGGATAGAGGATAGGATAGCATAGAGGATAGGATAGGATAGAGGATAGGATAGGATAGAGGATAGGATAGAGGATAGGATAGGATAGAGGATAGAGGATAGAGGATAGGATAGGATAGATGATAGGATAGGATAGGATAGAGGATAGGATAGAGGATAGGATAGGGGATTGGATAGGATAGAGGATAGGATAGGATAGAGGATAGGATAGGATAGAGGATAGGATATTATAGAGGATAGGATAGGATTGAGGATAAGATAGGATAGAGGATAGGATAGGATAGAGGATAGGATAGGATAGGATAGAGGATAGGATAGGATAGAGGATATGATATTATAGAGGATCGGATAGGGGATTGGATAGGATAGAGGATAGAATAGGATTGAGGATAGTATAGGATAGAGGAAAGGATAGGATAGAGGATCGGATAGGTGATTGTATAGGATAGAGGATAGGATAGGATAGAGGATAGGATAGGATTGAGGATAGTATAGGATATTGGATAGGATAGGATAGAGGATAAGATAGGATAGAGTATAGGATAGGATAGAGGATAGGATAGGATAGAGGATAGGATAGGATAGAGGATAGGATAGGATTGAGGATAGTATAGGATAGAGGAAAGGATAGGATAGAGGATCGGATAGGTGATTGGATGGGATAGAGGATAGGATAGGATAGAGGATAGGATAGGATTGAGGATAGTATAGGATAGAGGATAGGATAGGATAGAGGATAAGATAGGATAGAGGATAGGATAGGATAGAGGATAGGATAGGATAGAGGATAGGATAGGATAGAGGATAGGATAGGATAGAGGATAGTATAGGATAGAGGATAGGATAGCATAGAGGATAGGATAGGATAGAGGATAGGATAGGATAGAGGATAGGATAGAGGATAGGATAGGATAGAGGATAGAGGATAGAGGATAGGATAGGATAGATGATAGGATAGGATAGGATAGAGGATAGGATAGGGGATTGGATAGGATAGAGGATAGGATAGGATAGAGGATAGGATAGGATTGAGGATAGGATAGGATAGAGGATAGGATAGGATAGAGGATAGGATAGGATAGAGGATAGGATAGGATAGAGGATATGATAGGATAGAGGATAGGATATTATAGAGGATAGGATAGGATAGAGGATAGGATAGTTTAGAGGATAGGATAGGATAGAGGATAGGATATTATAGAGGATAGGATAGGATAGAGGAAACGATAGGGTATTGGATAGGATAGAGCATAGGATAAAGAATAGGATAGGATAGAGCATAGGATAAAGAATAGGATAGGATAGAGGATAGGATAGGGGATTGGATACGATAGAGGATAGGATAGGATGGAGGATAGGATAGGGGATTGGATAGGATAGAGTATAGGATAGGATAGGATAGAGGATACGATATTATAGAGGATAGGATAGGATAGAGGATAGGATCGGATAGAGGATAGGATATGGGATTGGATAGGATAGAGGAAAGGATAGGATAGAGGATATGATAGGATAGAGGATAGGATATAGGATTGGATACGTTAGAGGATAGGATACGATAGTGGATAGGATAGATGATAGGATAGGATAGAGGATAGGATAGGATAGAGGATAGGATAGGATAGAGGATAGGATAGGGGATTGGATAGGATAGAGGATAGGATAGGATAGGATAGAGGAAAGGAGAGGATAGAGGATCGGATAGGTGATTGGATAGGATAGAGGATAGGATAGGATAGAGGATAGTATAGGATAGAGGATAGGATAGGATAGAGGATAGGATAGGATAGAGGATAGGATAGGATAGAGGATAGGATAGGATAGAGGATAGGATAGGATAGATGATAGTATAGGATAGAGGATAGGATAGGATAGAGGATAGGATAGGATAGGATAGAGGATAGGATAGGATAGAGGATAGGATAGGATTGAGGATAGTATAGGATAGAGGAAAGGATAGGATAGAGGATCGGATAGGTGATTGGATAGGATGGAGGATAGGATAGCATAGAGGTTAGGATAGGATAGAGGATAGGATAGGATAGAGGATAGGATATAGGATTGGATAGGTTAGAGGGTAGGATACGATAGTGGATAGGATAGATGATAGGATAGGATAGAGGATAGGATAGGATAGGATAGAGGATAGGATAGTATAGAGGATAGGATAGGATAGAGGATAGGATAGGATAGAGGATAGGATAGGATAGAGCATAGGATAGAATAGAGGATAGGATAGGATAGAGGATAGGATAGGATAGAGGATATTATAAGATAGAGGATAGGATAGGATAGGATAGAGTATAGGATTGGATAGAGGATACGATATTATAGAGGATAGGATAGGATAGAGGATAAGATAGGATAGAGGATAGGATAGGATAGAGGATAGGATAGGATAGGATAGAGGATAGGATAGGATAGGATAGAGGATAGGATAGGATAGAGGATAGGATAGGATAGAGGATAGGATAGGATAGAGGATAGGATAGAATAGAGGATAGGATAGGATAGAGGATAGGATAGGATAGAGGATATTATAAGATAGAGGATAGGATAGGATAGGATAGAGTATAGGATTGGATAGAGGATACGATATTATAGAGGATAGGATAGGATAGAGGATAAGATAGGATAGAGGATAGGATAGGATAGAGGATAGGATAGGATAGGATAGAGGATAGGATAGGATAGAGGATAGGATAGGATAGAGGATAGAATAGGATTGATGATAGGATAGGATAGAGGAAAGGATAGGATAGAGGATCGGATAGGTGATTGGATAGGATAGAGGATGGGATAGGATAGAGGATAGTATAGGATAGAGGATAGGATAGGACAGAGAATAGGATAGGATAGAGGATAGGATAGGATAGAGGATAGGATATGATAGAGGATAGGATAGGATAGAGGATAGTATAGGATAGAGGATAGGATAGGATAGAGGATAGGATAGGATAGGATAGAGGATAGGATAGGATAGAGGATAGGATAGGATAGAGGATAGGATAGGATAGAGGATAGGATAGGATAGAGGATAGGATAGGATAAAGGATAGGATAGGATAGAGGATAGGATAGGATAGAGGATATGATAGGATAGAGGATCGGATAGGGGATTGGATAGGATTGAGGATAGGATAGGATAGAGGATAGGATAGGATTGAGGATAGTATAGGATAGAGGAAAGGATAGGATAGAGGATCGGATAGGTGATTGGATAGGATAGAGGATAGGATAGGATAGAGGATAGTATAGGATAGAGGATAGGATAGCATAGAGGATAGGATAGGATAGAGGATAGGATAGGATAGAGGATAGTATAGGATAGAGGATAGGATAGCATAGAGGATAGGATAGGGTAGAGGATAGGATAGGATAGAGGATAGGATATAGGATTGGATAGGTTAGAGGATAGGATACGATAGTGGATAGGATAGATGATAGGATAGGATAGAGGATAGGATAGGATAGAGGATAGGATAGGATAGGATAGAGGATAGGATAGGATAGAGGATAGGATAGGATAGAGGATAGGATAGGATAGAGGATAGGATAGGATAGAGGATAGGATAGGATAGAGGATAGGATAGGATAGAGGATAGGATAGGATAGAGGATAGGATAGGATAGAGGATAGGATAGGATAGAGGATAGGATAGGATAGAGGATAGGATAGGATAGAGGATAGGATAGGATAGAGGATATTATAAGATAGAGGATAGGATAGGATAGGATAGAGGATATTATAAGATAGAGGATAGGATAGGATAGGATAGAGTATAGGATTGGATAGAGGATACGATATTATAGAGGATAGGATAGGATAGAGGATAGGATAGGATAGAGGATCGGATAGGGGATTGGATAGGATAGAGGATAGGATAGCGGATAGGATAGGATAGAGTATAGAATAGGATAGAGGATAGGATAGGATAGAGGATAGAATAGGATTGATGATAGGATAGGATAGAGGAAAGGATAGGATAGAGGATCGGATAGGTGATTGGATAGGATAGAGGATGGGATAAGATAGAGGATAGTATAGGATAGAGGATAGGATAGGATAGAGGATAGGATAGGATAGGATAGAGGATAGGATAGGATAGAGGATATGATAGGATAGAGGATCGGATAGGATAGGATAGAGGATAGGATAGGATAGAGGATAGGATAGGATTGAGGATAGTATAGGATAGAGGATAGGATAGGATAGAGGATAGGATAGGATAGGATAGAGGATAGGATAGGATTGAGGATAGTATAGGATAGAGGAAAGGATAGGATAGAGGATCGGATAGGTGATTGGATAGGATAGAGGATAGGATAGGATAGAGGATAGTATAGGATAGAGGATAGGATAGCATAGAGGATAGGATAGGATAGAGGATAGGATAGGATAGAGGATAGTATAGAATAGAGGATAGGATAGCATAGAGGATAGGATAGGATAGAGGATAGGATAGGATAGAGGATAGGATATAGGATTGGATAGGTTAGAGGGTAGGATACGATAGTGGATAGGATAGATGATAGGATAGGATAGAGGATAGGATAGGATAGGATAGAGGATTGGATAGGATAGAGGATAGGATAGGATAGAGGATAGGATAGGATAGAGGATAGGATAGGATAGAGGATAGGATAGGATAGAGGATAGGATAGGATAGAGGATACGATATTATAGAGGATAGGATAGGATAGAGGATAAGATAGGATAGAGGATAGGATAGGATAGAGGATAGGATAGGATAGGATAGAGGATAGGATAGGATAGGATAGAGGATAGGATAGGATAGAGGATAGGATAGGATAGAGGATCGGATAGGGGATTGGATAGGATAGAGGATAGGATAGCGGATAGGATAGGATAGAGTATAGAATAGGATAGAGGATAGGATAGGATAGAGGATAGGATATTATAGAGGATAGGATAGGATAGAGGATAGGATCGGATAGAGGATAGGATAGGATAGAGGATATGATAGGATAGAGGATAGGATATTATAGAGGATAGGATAGGATAGAGGATAGGATAGTATAGAGGATAGGATAGGATAGAGGATAGGATATTATAGAGGATAGGATAGGATAGAGGAAACGATAGGGTATTGGATAGGATAGAGCATAGGATAAAGAATAGGATAGGATAGAGGATAGGATAGGGGATTGGATACGATAGAGGATAGGATAGGATGGAGGATAGGATAGGGGATTGGATAGGATAGAGTATAGGATAGGATAGGATAGAGGATACGATATTATAGAGGATAGGATAGGATAGAGGATAGGATCGGATAGAGGATAGGATAGGGGATTGGATAGGATAGAGGAAAGGATAGGATAGAGGATAGGATAGGATAGAGGATAGGATAGGATAGAGGATAGGATATAGGAGTGGATACGTTAGAGGATAGGATACGATAGTGGATAGGATAGATGATAGGATAGGATAGAGGATAGGATAGGATAGAGGATAGGATAGGGGATTGGATAGGATAGAGGATAGGATAGGATAGGATTGAGGATAGGATAGGATAGAGGAAAGGAGAGGATAGAGGATCGGATAGGTGATTGGATAGGATAGAGGATAGGATAGGATAGAGGATAGTATAGGATAGAGGATAGGATAGGATAGAGGATAGGATAGGATAGAGGATAGGATAGGATAGAGGATAGGATAGGATAGAGGATAGGATAGGATAGAGGATAGTATCGGATAGAGGATAGGATAGGATAGAGGATAGGATAGGATAGGATAGAGGATAGGATAGGATAGAGGATAGGATAGGATTGAGGATAGTATAGGATAGAGGAAAGGATAGGTGATTGGATAGGATGGAGGATAGGATAGCATAGAGGTTAGGATAGGATAGAGGATAGGATAGGATAGAGGATAGGATATAGGATTGGATAGGTTAGAGGGTAGGATACGATAGTGGATAGGATAGATGATAGGATAGGATAGAGGATAGGATAGGATAGAGGATAGGATAGGATAGAGGATAGGATAGGATAGAGGATAGGATAGGATAGAGGATAGGATAGGATAGAGGATAGGATAGGATAGGATAGAGGATAGGATAGGATAGGATAGAGGATAGGATAGGATAGAGGATAGGATAGGATAGAGGATCGGATAGGGGATTGGATAGGATAGAGGATAGGATAGCGGATAGGATAGGATAGAGTATAGAATAGGATAGAGGATAGGATAGGATAGAGGATAGGATATTATAGAGGATAGGATAGGATAGAGGATAGGATCGGATAGAGGATAGGATAGGATAGAGGATATGATAGGATAGAGGATAGGATATTATAGAGGATAGGATAGGATAGAGGATAGGATAGTATAGAGGATAGGATAGGATAGAGGATAGGATATTATAGAGGATAGGATAGGATAGAGGAAACGATAGGGTATTGGATAGGATAGAGCATAGGATAAAGAATAGGATAGGATAGAGGATAGGATAGGGGATTGGATACGATAGAGGATAGGATAGGATGGAGGATAGGATAGGGGATTGGATAGGATAGAGTATAGGATAGGATAGGATAGAGGATACGATATTATAGAGGATAGGATAGGATAGAGGATAGGATCGGATAGAGGATAGGATAGGGGATTGGATAGGATAGAGGAAAGGATAGGATAGAGGATAGGATAGGATAGAGGATAGGATAGGATAGAGGATAGGATATAGGAGTGGATACGTTAGAGGATAGGATACGATAGTGGATAGGATAGATGATAGGATAGGATAGAGGATAGGATAGGATAGAGGATAGGATAGGGGATTGGATAGGATAGAGGATAGGATAGGATAGGATTGAGGATAGGATAGGATAGAGGAAAGGAGAGGATAGAGGATCGGATAGGTGATTGGATAGGATAGAGGATAGGATAGGATAGAGGATAGTATAGGATAGAGGATAGGATAGGATAGAGGATAGGATAGGATAGAGGATAGGATAGGATAGAGGATAGGATAGGATAGAGGATAGGATAGGATAGAGGATAGTATCGGATAGAGGATAGGATAGGATAGAGGATAGGATAGGATAGGATAGAGGATAGGATAGGATAGAGGATAGGATAGGATTGAGGATAGTATAGGATAGAGGAAAGGATAGGTGATTGGATAGGATGGAGGATAGGATAGCATAGAGGTTAGGATAGGATAGAGGATAGGATAGGATAGAGGATAGGATATAGGATTGGATAGGTTAGAGGGTAGGATACGATAGTGGATAGGATAGATGATAGGATAGGATAGAGGATAGGATAGGATAGAGGATAGGATAGGATAGAGGATAGGATAGGATAGAGGATAGGATAGGATAGAGCATAGGATAGAATAGAGGATAGGATAGGATAGAGGATAGGATAGGATAGAGGATATTATAAGATAGAGGATAGGATAGGATAGGATAGAGTATAGGATTGGATAGAGGATACGATATTATAGAGGATAGGATAGGATAGAGGATAAGATAGGATAGAGGATAGGATAGGATAGAGGATAGGATAGGATAGGATAGAGGATAGGATAGGATAGGATAGAGGATAGGATAGGATAGAGGATAGGATAGGATAGAGGATAGGATAGGATAGAGGATAGGATAGAATAGAGGATAGGATAGGATAGAGGATAGGATAGGATAGAGGATATTATAAGATAGAGGATAGGATAGGATAGGATAGAGTATAGGATTGGATAGAGGATACGATATTATAGAGGATAGGATAGGATAGAGGATAAGATAGGATAGAGGATAGGATAGGATAGAGGATAGGATAGGATAGGATAGAGGATAGGATAGGATAGGATAGAGGATAGGATAGGATAGAGGATAGGATAGGATAGAGGATAGAATAGGATTGATGATAGGATAGGATAGAGGAAAGGATAGGATAGAGGATCGGATAGGTGATTGGATAGGATAGAGGATGGGATAGGATAGAGGATAGTATAGGATAGAGGATAGGATAGGACAGAGAATAGGATAGGATAGAGGATAGGATAGGATAGAGGATAGGATATGATAGAGGATAGGATAGGATAGAGGATAGTATAGGATAGAGGATAGGATAGGATAGAGGATAGGATAGGATAGGATAGAGGATAGGATAGGATAGAGGATAGGATAGGATAGAGGATAGGATAGGATAGAGGATAGGATAGGATAGAGGATAGGATAGGATAAAGGATAGGATAGGATAGAGGATAGGATAGGATAGAGGATATGATAGGATAGAGGATCGGATAGGGGATTGGATAGGATTGAGGATAGGATAGGATAGAGGATAGGATAGGATTGAGGATAGTATAGGATAGAGGAAAGGATAGGATAGAGGATCGGATAGGTGATTGGATAGGATAGAGGATAGGATAGGATAGAGGATAGTATAGGATAGAGGATAGGATAGCATAGAGGATAGGATAGGATAGAGGATAGGATAGGATAGAGGATAGTATAGGATAGAGGATAGGATAGCATAGAGGATAGGATAGGATAGAGGATAGGATAGGATAGAGGATAGGATATAGGATTGGATAGGTTAGAGGATAGGATACGATAGTGGATAGGATAGATGATAGGATAGGATAGAGGATAGGATAGGATAGAGGATAGGATAGGATAGAGGATAGGATAGGATAGGATAGAGGATAGGATAGGATAGAGGATAGGATAGGATAGAGGATAGGATAGGATAGAGGATAGGATAGGATAGAGGATAGGATAGGATAGAGGATAGGATAGGATAGAGGATAGGATAGGATAGAGGATAGGATAGGATAGAGGATAGGATAGGATAGAGGATATTATAAGATAGAGGATAGGATAGGATAGGATAGAGGATATTATAAGATAGAGGATAGGATAGGATAGGATAGAGTATAGGATTGGATAGAGGATACGATATTATAGAGGATAGGATAGGATAGAGGATAGGATAGGATAGAGGATCGGATAGGGGATTGGATAGGATAGAGGATAGGATAGCGGATAGGATAGGATAGAGTATAGAATAGGATAGAGGATAGGATAGGATAGAGGATAGAATAGGATTGATGATAGGATAGGATAGAGGAAAGGATAGGATAGAGGATCGGATAGGTGATTGGATAGGATAGAGGATGGGATAGGATAGAGGATAGTATAGGATAGAGGATAGGATAGGACAGAGAATAGGATAGGATAGAGGATAGGATAGGATAGAGGATAGGATATGATAGAGGATAGGATAGGATAGAGGATAGTATAGGATAGAGGATAGGATAGGATAGAGGATAGGATAGGATAGGATAGAGGATAGGATAGGATAGAGGATAGGATAGGATAGAGGATAGGATAGGATAGAGGATAGGATAGGATAGAGGATAGGATAGGATAAAGGATAGGATAGGATAGAGGATAGGATAGGATAGAGGATATGATAGGATAGAGGATCGGATAGGGGATTGGATAGGATTGAGGATAGGATAGGATAGAGGATAGGATAGGATTGAGGATAGTATAGGATAGAGGAAAGGATAGGATAGAGGATCGGATAGGTGATTGGATAGGATAGAGGATAGGATAGGATATAGGATAGTATAGGATAGAGGATAGGATAGCATAGAGGATAGGATAGGATAGAGGATAGGATAGGATAGAGGATAGTATAGGATAGAGGATAGGATAGCATAGAGGATAGGATAGGATAGAGGATAGGATAGGATAGAGGATAGGATATAGGATTGGATAGGTTAGAGGATAGGATACGATAGTGGATAGGATAGATGATAGGATAGGATAGAGGATAGGATAGGATAGAGGATAGGATAGGATAGGATAGAGGATAGGATAGGATAGAGGATAGGATAGGATAGAGGATAGGATAGGATAGAGGATAGGATAGGATAGAGGATAGGATAGGATAGAGGATAGGATAGGATAGAGGATAGGATAGGATAGAGGATAGGATAGGATAGAGGATAGGATAGGATAGAGGATAGGATAGGATAGAGGATAGGATAGGATAGAGGATATTATAAGATAGAGGATAGGATAGGATAGGATAGAGGATATTATAAGATAGAGGATAGGATAGGATAGGATAGAGTATAGGATTGGATAGAGGATACGATATTATAGAGGATAGGATAGGATAGAGGATAGGATAGGATAGAGGATCGGATAGGGGATTGGATAGGATAGAGGATAGGATAGCGGATAGGATAGGATAGAGTATAGAATAGGATAGAGGATAGGATAGGATAGAGGATAGAATAGGATTGATGATAGGATAGGATAGAGGAAAGGATAGGATAGAGGATAGGATAGGATAGGATAGAGGATTGGATAGGATAGAGGATAGGATAGGATAGAGGATAGGATAGGATAGAGGATAGGATAGGATAGAGGATAGGATAGGATTGAGGATAGTATAGGATAGAGGATAGGATAGGATAGAGGATAGGATAGGATAGGATAGAGGATAGAATAGGATTGATGATAGGATAGGATAGAGGAAAGGATAGGATAGAGGATCGGATAGGTGATTGGATAGGATAGAGGATGGGATAGGATAGAGGATAGTATAGGATAGAGGATAGGATAGGACAGAGAATAGGATAGGATAGAGGATAGGATAGGATAGAGGATAGGATATGATAGAGGATAGGATAGGATAGAGGATAGTATAGGATAGAGGATAGGATAGGATAGAGGATAGGATAGGATAGGATAGAGGATAGGATAGGATAGAGGATAGGATAGGATAGAGGATAGGATAGGATAGAGGATAGGATAGGATAGAGGATAGGATAGGATAAAGGATAGGATAGGATAGAGGATAGGATAGGATAGAGGATATGATAGGATAGAGGATCGGATAGGGGATTGGATAGGATTGAGGATAGGATAGGATAGAGGATAGGATAGGATTGAGGATAGTATAGGATAGAGGAAAGGATAGGATAGAGGATAGGATAGGATAGAGGATAGTATAGGATAGAGGATAGGATAGCATAGAGGATAGGATAGGATAGAGGATAGGATAGGATAGAGGATAGGATAGGATAGAGGATATGATAGGATAGAGGATCGGATAGGATAGGATAGAGGATAGGATAGGATAGAGGATAGGATAGGATTGAGGATAGTATAGGATAGAGGATAGGATAGGATAGAGGATAGGATAGGATAGGATAGAGGATAGGATAGGATTGAGGATAGTATAGGATAGAGGAAAGGATAGGATAGAGGATCGGATAGGTGATTGGATAGGATAGAGGATAGGATAGGATAGAGGATAGTATAGGATAGAGGATAGGATAGCATAGAGGATAGGATAGGATAGAGGATGGGATAGGATAGAGGATAGTATAGGATAGAGGATAGGATAGGATAGAGGATAGGATAGGATAGGATAGAGGATAGGATAGGATAGAGGATAGGATAGGATAGAGGATATGATAGGATAGAGGATCGGATAGGATAGGATAGAGGATAGGATAGGATAGAGGATAGGATATAGGATTGGATAGGTTAGAGGGTAGGATACGATAGTGGATAGGATAGATGATAGGATAGGATAGAGGATAGGATAGGATAGGATAGAGGATTGGATAGGATAGAGGATAGGATAGGATAGAGGATAGGATAGGATAGAGGATAGGATAGGATAGAGGATAGGATAGGATAGAGGATACGATATTATAGAGGATAGGATAGGATAGAGGATAAGATAGGATAGAGGATAGGATAGGATAGAGGATAGGATAGGATAGGATAGAGGATAGGATAGGATAGGATAGAGGATAGGATAGGATAGAGGATAGGATAGGATAGAGGATCGGATAGGGGATTGGATAGGATAGAGGATAGGATAGCGGATAGGATAGGATAGAGTATAGAATAGGATAGAGGATAGGATAGGATAGAGGATAGGATATTATAGAGGATAGGATAGGATAGAGGATAGGATCGGATAGAGGATAGGATAGGATAGAGGATATGATAGGATAGAGGATAGGATATTATAGAGGATAGGATAGGATAGAGGATAGGATAGTATAGAGGATAGGATAGGATAGAGGATAGGATATTATAGAGGATAGGATAGGATAGAGGAAACGATAGGGTATTGGATAGGATAGAGCATAGGATAAAGAATAGGATAGGATAGAGGATAGGATAGGGGATTGGATACGATAGAGGATAGGATAGGATGGAGGATAGGATAGGGGATTGGATAGGATAGAGTATAGGATAGGATAGGATAGAGGATACGATATTATAGAGGATAGGATAGGATAGAGGATAGGATCGGATAGAGGATAGGATAGGGGATTGGATAGGATAGAGGAAAGGATAGGATAGAGGATAGGATAGGATAGAGGATAGGATATAGGAGTGGATACGTTAGAGGATAGGATACGATAGTGGATAGGATAGATGATAGGATAGGATAGAGGATAGGATAGGATAGAGGATAGGATAGGGGATTGGATAGGATAGAGGATAGGATAGGATAGGATTGAGGATAGGATAGGATAGAGGAAAGGAGAGGATAGAGGATCGGATAGGTGATTGGATAGGATAGAGGATAGGATAGGATAGAGGATAGTATAGGATAGAGGATAGGATAGGATAGAGGATAGGATAGGATAGAGGATAGGATAGGATAGAGGATAGGATAGGATAGAGGATAGGATAGGATAGAGGATAGTATCGGATAGAGGATAGGATAGGATAGAGGATAGGATAGGATAGGATAGAGGATAGGATAGGATAGAGGATAGGATAGGATTGAGGATAGTATAGGATAGAGGAAAGGATAGGATAGAGGATCGGATAGGTGATTGGATAGGATGGAGGATAGGATAGCATAGAGGTTAGGATAGGATAGAGGATAGGATAGGATAGAGGATAGGATATAGGATTGGATAGGTTAGAGGGTAGGATACGATAGTGGATAGGATAGATGATAGGATAGGATAGAGGATAGGATAGGATAGGATAGAGGATAGAATAGGATTGATGATAGGATAGGATAGAGGAAAGGATAGGATAGAGGATCGGATAGGTGATTGGATAGGATAGAGGATGGGATAGGATAGAGGATAGTATAGGATAGAGGATAGGATAGGATAGAGAATAGGATAGGATAGAGGATAGGATAGGATAGAGGATAGGATAGGATAGAGGATAGGATAGGATAGAGGATAGTATAGGATAGAGGATAGGATAGGATAGAGGATAGGATAGGATAGGATAGAGGATAGGATAGGATAGAGGATAGGATAGGATAGAGGATAGGATAGGATAGAGGATAGGATAGGATAAAGGATAGGATAGGATAGAGGATAGGATAGGATAGAGGATATGATAGGATAGAGGATCGGATAGGGGATTGGAGAGGATTGAGGATAGGATAGGATAGAGGATAGGATAGGATTGAGGATAGTATAGGATAGAGGAAAGGATAGGATAGAGGATCGGATAGGTGATTGGATAGGATAGAGGATAGTATAGGATAGAGGATAGGATAGCATAGAGGATAGGATAGGATAGAGGATAGGATAGGATAGAGGATAGTATAGGATAGAGGATAGGATAGCATAGAGGATAGGATAGGATAGAGGATAGGATAGGATAGAGGATAGGATATAGGATTGGATAGGTTAGAGGATAGGATACGATAGTGGATAGGATAGATGATAGGATAGGATAGAGGATAGGATAGGATAGAGGATAGGATAGGATAGGATAGAGGATAGGATAGGATAGAGGATAGGATAGGATAGAGGATAGGATAGGATAGAGGATAGGATAGGATAGAGGATAGGATAGGATAGAGGATAGGATAGGATAGAGGATAGGATAGGATAGAGGATAGGATAGGATAGAGGATATTATAAGATAGAGGATAGGATAGGATAGGATAGAGTATAGGATTGGATAGAGGATACGACATTATAGAGGATAGGATAGGATAGAGGATAGGATAGGATAGAGGATCGGATAGGGGATTGGATAGGATAGAGGATAGGATAGCGGATAGGATAGGATAGAGTATAGAATAGGATAGAGGATAGGATAGGATAGAGGATAGAATAGGATTGATGATAGGATAGGATAGAGGAAAGGATAGGATAGAGGATCGGATAGGTGATTGGATAGGATAGAGGATGGGATAGGATAGAGGATAGTATAGGATAGAGGATAGGATAGGATAGAGGATAGGATAGGATAGGATAGAGGATAGGATAGGATAGAGGATAGGATAGGATAGAGGATATGATAGGATAGAGGATCGGATAGGATAGGATAGAGGATAGGATAGGATAGAGGATAGGATAGGATAGAGGATAGTATAGGATAGAGGATAGGATAGGATAGAGGATAGGATAGGATAGGATAGAGGATAGGATAGGATTGAGGATAGTATAGGATAGAGGAAAGGATAGGATAGAGGATCGGATAGGTGATTGGATAGGATAGAGGATAGGATAGGATAGAGGATAGTATAGGATAGAGGATAGGATAGCATAGAGGATAGGATAGGATAGAGGATAGGATAGGATAGAGGATAGTATAGGATAGAGGATAGGATAGCATAGAGGATAGGATAGGATAGAGGATCGGATAGGGGATTGGAGAGGATTGAGGATAGGATAGGATAGAGGATAGGATAGGATTGAGGATAGTATAGGATAGAGGAAAGGATAGGATAGAGGATCGGATAGGTGATTGGATAGGATAGAGGATAGGATAGGATAGAGGATAGGATAGGATAGAGGATTGGATAGGATAGAGGATAGGATAGGATAGAGGATAGGATAGGATAGAGGATAGGATAGGATAGAGGATAGGATAGGATAGAGGATACGATATTATAGAGGATAGGATAGGATAGAGGATAAGATAGGGTAGAGGATAGGATAGGATAGAGGATAGGATAGGATAGGATAGAGGATAGGATAGGATAGGATAGAGGATAGGATAGGATAGAGGATAGGATAGGATAGAGGATCGGATAGGGGATTGGATAGGATAGAGGATAGGATAGCGGATAGGATAGGATAGAGTATAGAATAGGATAGAGGATAGTATAGGATAGAGGATAGGATAGCGGATAGGATAGGATAGAGTATAGAATAGGATAGAGGATAGGATAGGATAGAGGATAGAATAGGATTGATCATAGGATAGGATAGAGGAAAGGATAGGATAGAGGATCGGATAGGTGATTGGATAGGATAGAGGATGGGATAGGATAGAGGATAGTATAGGATAGAGGATAGGATAGGATAGAGGATAGGATAGGATAGAGGATAGGATAGGATAGAGGATAGGATAGGATAGAGGATAGGATAGGATAGAGGATAGTATAGGATAGAGGATAGGATAGGATAGAGGATAGGATAGGATAGGATAGAGGATAGGATAGGATAGAGGATAGGATAGGATAGGATAGGATAGGATAGAGGATAGGATAGGATAGAGGATAGGATAGGATAGAGGATCGGATAGGGGATTGGATAGGATAGAGGATAGGATTGATGATAGGATAGGATAGATGATAGGATAGGATAGAGGATAGGATAGGATAGAGGATATGATAGGATAGAGGATCGGATAGGGGATTGGATAGGATAGAGGATAGGAAAGCATAGAGGATAGGATAGGATAGAGGATAGGATAGGGTAGAGGATATGATAGGATAGAGGGTCGGATAGGATAGAGGATAGGATAGGATAGGATAGAGGATAGGATAGTATTGAGGATAGTATAGGATAGAGGAAAGGATAGGATAGAGGATCGGATAGGTGATTGGATAGGATAGAGGATAGGATAGGATAAAGGATAGTATAGGATAGAGGATAGGAAAGCATAGAGGATAGGATAGGATAGAGGATAGGATAGGGTAGAGGATATGATAGGATAGAGGATCGGATAGGATAGAGGATAGGATAGGATAGGATAGAGGATAGCATAGGATAGAGGATAGGATAGGATAGAGGATAGGATAGGATAGAGGATAGGATAGGATAGAGGATAGGATAGGATAGAGGATAGGATAGGATAGAGGATAGGATAGGATAGAGGATAGGATAGGATAGAGGATAGGATAGGATAGAGGATAGGATAGGATAGAGGATATGATAGGATAGAGGATCGGATAGGATAGAGGATAGGATAGGATAGAGGATAGAATACGATAGAGGATAGGATATTATAGAGGATAGGATAGGATAGAGGATAGGATAGGATAGAGGATAGGATAGGATAGAGGATAGTATAGGATAGAGGATAGGATAGCATAGAGGATAGGATAGGATAGAGGATAGGATAGGATAGAGGATAGGATATAGGATTGGATAGGTTAGAGGGTAGGATACGATAGTGGATAGGATAGATGATAGGATAGGATAGAGGATAGGATAGGATAGAGGATAGGATAGGATAGGATAGAGGATTGGATAGGATAGAGGATAGGATAGGATAGAGGATAGGATAGGATAGAGGATAGGATAGGATAGAGGATAGGATAGGATAGAGGATACGATATTATAGAGGATAGGATACAATAGAGGATAAGATAGGATAGAGGATAGGATAGGATAGAGGATAGGATAGGATAGGATAGAGGATAGGATAGGATAGGATAGAGGATAGGATAGGATAGAGGATAGGATAGGATAGAGGATCGGATAGGGGATTGGATAGGATAGAGGATAGGATAGCGGATAGGATAGGATAGAGTATAGAATAGGATAGAGGATAGGATAGGATAGAGGATAGGATAGCGGATAGGATAGGATAGAGTATAGAATAGGATAGAGGATAGGATAGGATAGAGGATAGAATAGGATTGATGATAGGATAGGATAGAGGAAAGGATAGGATAGAGGATCGGATAGGTGATTGGATAGGATAGAGGATGGGATAGGATAGAGGATAGTATAGGATAGAGGATAGGATAGGATAGAGGATAGGATAGGATAGAGGATAGGATAGGATAGAGGATAGGATAGGATAGAGGATAGTATAGGATAGAGGATAGGATAGGATAGAGGATAGGATAGGATAGGATAGAGGATAGGATAGGATAGAGGATAGGATAGGATAGGATAGGATAGGATAGAGGATAGGATAGGATAGAGGATAGGATAGGATAGAGGATCGGATAGGGCATTGGATAGGATAGAGGATAGGATTGATGATAGGATAGGATAGATGATAGGATAGGATAGAGGATAGGATAGGATAGAGGATATGATAGGATAGAGGATCGGATAGGGGATTGGATAGGATAGAGGATAGGAAAGCATAGAGGATAGGATAGGATAGAGGATAGGATAGGGTAGAGGATATGATAGGATAGAGGGTCGGATAGGATAGAGGATAGGATAGGATAGGATAGAGGATAGCATAGGATAGAGGATAGGATAGGATAGAGGATAGGATAGGATAGAGGATAGGATAGGATAGAGGATAGGATAGGATAGAGGATAGGATAGGGTAGAGGATATGATAGGGTAGAGGATCGGATAGGATAGAGGATAGGATAGGATAGGATAGAGGATAGCATAGGATAGAGGATAGGATAGGATAGAGGATAGGATAGGATAGAGGATAGGATAGGATAGAGGATAGGATAGGATAGAGGATAGGATAGGATAGAGGATAGGATAGGATAGAGGATAGGATAGGATAGAGGATAGGATAGGATAGAGGATAGGATAGGATAGAGGATAGGATAGGATAGAGGATATGATAGGATAGAGGATCGGATAGGATAGAGGATAGGATAGGATAGAGGATAGAATACGATAGAGGATAGGATATTATAGAGGATAGGATAGGATAGAGGATAGGATAGGATAGAGGATAGGATAGGATAGAGGATAGGATATAGGATTGGATAGGATAGAGTATAGGATACGATAGAGGATAGGATAGATGATAGGATAGGATAGAAGATAGGATAAGATAGAGGATAGGATAGGATGGAGGATATGATAGGATAGATTATCGGATAGGATAGAGGATAGGATAGGATAGAGGATAGGATAGGATAGAGGATAGGATATTATAGAGGATAGGATAGGATAGAGGATAGGATAGGATAGAGGATAGGATAGGATAGAGGATAGGATAGGATAGAGGATAGGATAGGATAGAGGATAGGATAGGATAGAGGATAGGATAGGATAGAGGATAGGATAGGATAGAGGATAGGATATAGGATTGGATAGGATAGAGGATAGGATACGATAGAGGATAGGATAGATGATAGGATAGGATAGAAGATAGGATAGGATAGAGGATAGGATAGGATAGAGGATAGGATAGAGGATAGGATAGAGGATAGGATAGTGGATTGTATAGGATAGAGGATAGGATAGGATAGAGGATAGTATAGGATAGTGGATTGTATAGGATAGAGGATAGGATAGGATAGAGGATAGTATAGGATAGAGGATAGGATAGGATAGAGGATAGGATAGGATAGAGGATAGGATAGGATAGAGGATAAGATAGGATAGAGGATAGGATAGGATAGAGGATAGGATAGGATAGGATAGAGGATAGGATAGGATAGAGGATAGGATAGGATAGAGGATATGATAGGATAGAGGATCGGATAGGGGATTGGATAGGATAGAGGATAGGATAGCGGATAGGATAGGATAGAGTATAGAATAGGATAGAGGATAGGATAGGATAGAGGATAGAATAGGATTGATGATAGGATAGGATAGAGGAAAGGATAGGATAGAGGATCGGATTGGTGATTGGATAGGATAGAGGATAGGATAGGATAGAGTATAGGATAGGATAGAGGATAGGATAGGATAGAGGATAGGATAGGATAGGATAGAGGATAGGATAGGATAGAGGATAGGATAGGATAGAGGATAGGATAGGATAGAGGATAGGATAGGATAGAGGATAGGATAGGATAGAGGATAGGATAGGATAGAGGATAGGATAGGATAGAGGATAGGATAGGATAGAGGATAGGATAGGATAGAGGATAGGATAGGATAGAGGATAGGATAGGATAGAGGATAGGATAGGATAGAGGATAGGATAGGATAGAGGATAGAGATAGGATAGAGGATAGGATAGGATAGAGGATAGATAGGATAGAGGATAGGATAGGGTAGAGGATTGATAGGATAGAGGATAGGATAGGATAGGAGAGGATAGGATAGGATAGAGGATATGATAGGATAGAGATCGGATAGGGATTGATAGGATAGAGGATAGGATAGGATAGAGGATAGGATAGGATAGAGGATAGGATAGGATAGAGGATAGGATAGGATAGAGGATAGGAATAGGATAGAGGATAGGATAGGATAGAGGATAGGATAGGATAGAGGATAGGATAGGATAGAGGATAGGATAGGATAGAGGATAGAATAGCGATAGAGGATAGGATAGGATAGAGGATAGGATAGTATAGAGGATAGGATAGGATAGAGGATAGGATAGGATAGAGGATAGGATAGAGATAGAGGGATAGGATAGGATAGAGGATAGGATAGGATAGAGATAGGTAGGATAGGATAGAGGATAGGATAGGATAGAGGATAGGATAGGATAGAGGATAGGATAGGATAGAGGATAGGATAGGATAAGGATAGGATAGGATAGAGGATAGGATAGGATAGAGGATAGTGAATAGGATAGAGGATAGGATAGGATAGAGGATAGGATAGGATAGAGGATAGGATAGGATAGAGGATAGGATAGATAGAGGATAGGATAGGATAGAGGATAGGATAGGATAGAGGATAGGATAGGATAGAGGATAGGATAGGATAGAGGATAGGATAGGAGTAGAGGATAGGATAGGATAGAGGATGAGGATAGGATAAGAGGTTCAGGATAGGATAGAAGATAGGATATTATAGAGGATAGGATAGAGGATAGGATAGAGGATAGGATAGGATAGAGGATAGGATAGGATAGAGGATAGGATAGGATAGAGGATAGGATAGGATAGAGGATAGGATAGGATAGAGGATAGGATAGGATAGAGGATAGGATAGGATATAGGATTGGATAGGATAGAGGATAGGATACGATAGAGGATAGGATAGATGATAGGATAGGATAGAAGATAGGATAGGATAGAGGATAGGATAGGATAGAGGATAGGATAGAGGATAGGATAGTGGATTGTATAGGATAGAGGATAGGATAGGATAGAGGATAGTATGGGATAGTGGATTGTATAGGATAGAGGATAGGATAGGATAGAGGATAGTATAGGATAGAGGATAGGATAGGATAGAGGATAGGATAGATGATAGGATAGGATAGAAGATAGGATAGGATAGAGGATAGGATAGGATAGAGGATATGATAGGATAGAGGATCGGATAGGATAGAGGATAGGATAGGATAGAGGATATGATAGGATAGAGGATCGGATAGGATAGAGGATAGGATAGGATAGAGGATAGAATACGATAGAGGATAGGATATTATAGAGGATAGGATAGGATAGAGGATAGGATAGGATAGAGGATAGGATAGGATAGAGGATAGGATAGGATAGAGGATAGGATAGCATAGAGGATAGGATAGGATAGAGGATAGGATAGGATAGAGGATAGGATAGGATAGAGGATAGGATAGGGTAGAGGATAGGATAGGATAGAGGATAGGATAGGATAGAGGATAGGATAGGATAGAGGATAGGATAGGATAGAGGATAGAATAGGATAGAGGATATGATAGGATAGAGGATCGGATAGGATAGAGGATAGGATAGGATAGAGGATAGAATACGATAGAGGATAGGATATTATAGAGGATAGTATAGGATAGAGGATAGGATAGGATAGAATATAGAATAGGATAGAGGATCGGATAGGATAGAGGATCGGATAGGATAGAGGATAGGATAGGATAGAGGATAGAATACGATAGAGGATAGGATATTATAGAGGATAGGATAGGATAGAGGATAGGATAGGATAGGATAGAGGATAGGATGGGATAGAGGATAGGATAGGATAGAGGATAGGATAGGATAGAGGATAGGATAGGATAGAGGATAGGATAGGATAGAGGATAGGATAGGATAGAGGATAGGATAGGATAGAGGATAGGATATAGGATTGGATAGGATAGAGGATAGGATACGATAGAGGATAGGATAGATGATAGGATAGGATAGAAGATAGGATAGGATAGAGGATAGGATAGGATAGAGGATAGAATACGATAGAGGATAGGATATTATAGAGGATAGTATAGGATAGAGGATAGGATAGGATAGAATATAGAATAGGATAGAGGATAGGATAAGATAGAGGATCGGATAGGATAGAGGATAGGATACGATAGAGGATAGGATAGATGATAGGATAGGATAGAAGATAGGATAGGATAGAGGATAGGATAGGATAGAGGATATGATAGGATAGAGGATCGGATAGGATAGAGGATAGGATAGGATAGAGGATATGATAGGATAGAGGATCGGATAGGATAGAGGATAGGATAGGATAGAGGATAGAATACGATAGAGGATAGGATATTATAGAGGATAGGATAGGATAGAGGATAGGATAGGATAGAGGATAGGATAGGATAGAGGATAGGATAGGATAGAGGATAGGATAGGATAGAGGATAGGATAGGATAGAGGATAGGATAGGATATAGGATTGGATAGGATAGAGGATAGGATACGATAGAGGATAGGATAGATGATAGGATAGGATAGAAGATAGGATAGGATAGAGGATAGGATAGGATAGAGGATAGGATAGAGGATAGGATAGTGGATTGTATAGGATAGAGGATAGGATAGGATAGAGGATAGTATAGGATAGAGGATAGGATAGGATAGAGGATAGGATAGATGATAGGATAGGATAGAAGATAGGATAGGATAGAGGATAGGATAGGATAGAGGATATGATAGGATAGAGGATCGGATAGGATAGAGGATCGGATAGGATAGAGGATAGGATAGGATAGAGGATATGATAGGATAGAGGATCGGATAGGATAGAGGATAGGATAGGATAGAGGATAGAATACGATAGAGGATAGGATATTATAGAGGATAGGATAGGATAGAGGATAGGATAGGATAGAGGATAGGATAGGATAGAGGATAGGATAGGATAGAGGATAGGATAGGATAGAGGATAGGATAGGATAGAGGATAGGATAGGATATAGGATTGGATAGGATAGAGGATAGGATACGATAGAGGATAGGATAGATGATAGGATAGGATAGAAGATAGGATAGGATAGAGGATAGGATAGGATAGAGGATAGGATAGAGGATAGGATAGTGGATTGTATAGGATAGAGGATAGGATAGGATAGAGGATAGTATGGGATAGTGGATTGTATAGGATAGAGGATAGGATAGGATAGAGGATAGTATAGGATAGAGGATAGGATAGGATAGAGGATAGGATAGATGATAGGATAGGATAGAAGATAGGATAGGATAGAGGATAGGATAGGATAGAGGATATGATAGGATAGAGGATCGGATAGGATAGAGGATAGGATAGGATAGAGGATATGATAGGATAGAGGATCGGATAGGATAGAGGATAGGATAGGATAGAGGATAGAATACGATAGAGGATAGGATATTATAGAGGATAGGATAGGATAGAGGATAGGATAGGATAGAGGATAGGATAGGATAGAGGATAGGATAGGATAGAGGATAGGATAGGATAGAGGATAGGATAGCATAGAGGATAGGATAGGATAGAGGATAGGATAGGATAGAGGAGAGGATAGGATAGAGGATAGGATAGGGTAGAGGATAGGATAGGATAGAGGATAGGATAGGATAGAGGATAGGATAGGATAGAGGATAGGATAGGATAGAGGATAGAATAGGATAGAGGATATGATAGGATAGAGGATCGGATAGGATAGAGGATAGGATAGGATAGAGGATAGAATACGATAGAGGATAGGATATTATAGAGGATAGTATAGGATAGAGGATAGGATAGGATAGAATATAGAATAGGATAGAGGATCGGATAGGATAGAGGATCGGATAGGATAGAGGATAGGATAGGATAGAGGATAGAATACGATAGAGGATAGGATATTATAGAGGATAGGATAGGATAGAGGATAGGATAGGATAGGATAGAGGATAGGATAGGATAGAGGATAGGATAGGATAGAGGATAGGATAGGATAGAGGATAGGATAGGATAGAGGATAGGATAGGATAGAGGATAGGATAGGATAGAGGATAGGATAGGATAGAGGATAGGATAGGATAGAGGATAGGATAGGATAGAGGATAGGATAGGATAGAGGATAGGATATAGGATTGGATAGGATAGAGGATAGGATACGATAGAGGATAGGATAGATGATAGGATAGGATAGAAGATAGGATAGGATAGAGGATAGGATAGGATAGAGGATAGGATAGAGGATAGGATAGAGGATAGGATAGTGGATTGTATAGGATAGAGGATAGGATAGGATAGAGGATAGTATAGGATAGTGGATTGTATAGGATAGAGGATAGGATAGGATAGAGGATAGTATAGGATAGAGGATAGGATAGGATAGAGGATAGGATAGGATAGAGGATAGGATAGGAGAGAGGATAAGATAGGATAGAGGATAGGAAAGGATAGAGGATAGGATAGGATAGGATAGAGGATAGGATAGGATAGAGGATAGGATAGGATAGAGGATAGGATAGGATAGAGGATAGGATAGGATAGATGATAGGATAGGATAGAGGATAAGATAGGATAGAGGATAGGATAGGATAGAGGATTTTATAGGATAGGATAGAGGATAGGATAGGATAGAGGATAGGTTAGGATAGAGGATAGGATAGGATAGAGGATATGATAGGATAGAGGATCGGATAGGGGATTGGATAGGGATAGAGGATAGGATAGGATAGAGGATAGGATAGGATAGAGGATAGGATAGGATTGAGGATAGTATAGGATAGAGGAAAGGATAGGATAGAGGATCGGATAGGTGATTGGATAGGATAGAGGATAGGATAGGATAGAGGATAGGATAGGATTGAGGATAGTATAGGATAGAGGATAGGATAGGATAGAGTATAGGATAGGATAGAGGATAGGATAGGATAGAGGATAGGATACGATAGAGGATAGGATAGGATAGAGGATAGGATAGGATAGAGGATAGGATATGATAGAGGATAGAGGATAGGATTGAGGATAGGATAGGATAGAGGATAGGATAGGATAGAGGACAGGATAGGATAGAGGATAGGATAGGATAGAGGATATGATAGGATAGAGGATCGGATAGGATAGAGGATAGGATAGGATAGAGGATAGGATACGATAGAGGATACGATATTATAGAGGATAGGATAGGATAGAGGATAGGATAGGATAGATAATAGGATAGGATAGAGGATAGGATAGGATAGAGGATTGGATTGGATAGAGGATAGGATATAGGATTGGATAGGATAGAGGATAGAATACGATAGTGGATAGATTAGATGAGAGGATAGGATAGAGGATAGGATAGGATAGAGGATAGGATAGGATAGATGATAGGATAGGATAGAGGATAGGATAGAGGATAGGATAGAGGATAGGATAGAGGATAGGATAGGATAGAGGATAGAATAGGATAGAGGATAGGATAGGATAGAGGATAGGATAGGATAGAGGATAGGATAGGATAGAGGGTAGGATAGAATAGAGGATAGGATAGGATAGAGGATAGGATAGGATAGAGGATATTATAAGATAGAGGATAGGATAGGATAGGATAGAGTATAGGATTGGATAGAGGATACGATATTATAGAGGATAGGATAGGATAGAGGATAAGATAGGATAGAGGATAGGATAGGATAGAGGATAGGATAGGATAGGATAGAGGATAGGATAGGATAGGATAGAGGATAGGATAGGATAGAGGATAGGATAGGATAGAGGATAGGATAGGATAGAGGATAGGATAGAATAGAGGATAGGATAGGATAGAGGATAGGATAGGATAGAGGATATTATAAGATAGAGGATAGGATAGGATAGGATAGAGTATAGGATTGGATAGAGGATACGATATTATAGAGGATAGGATAGGATAGAGGATAAGATAGGATAGAGGATAGGATAGGATAGAGGATAGGATAGGATAGGATAGAGGATAGGATAGGATAGGATAGAGGATAGGATAGGATAGAGGATATTATAGGATAGAGGATAGAATAGGATTGATGATAGGATAGGATAGAGGAAAGGATAGGATAGAGGATCGGATAGGTGATTGGATAGGATAGAGGATGGGATAGGATAGAGGATAGTATAGGATAGAGGATAGGATAGGATAGAGAATAGGATAGGATAGAGGATAGGATAGGATAGAGGATAGGATAGGATAGAGGATAGGATAGGATAAAGGATAGTATAGGATAGAGGATAGGATAGGATAGAGGATAGGATAGGATAGGATAGAGGATAGGATAGGATAGGATAGAGGATAGAATAGGATAGAGGATAGGATAGGATAGAGGATAGGATAGGATAGAGGATAGGATAGGATAAAGGATAGGATAGGATAGAGGATAGGATAGGATAGAGGATATGATAGGATAGAGGATCGGATAGGGGATTGGATAGGATTGAGGATAGGATAGGATAGAGGATAGGATAGGATTGAGGATAGTATAGGATAGAGGAAAGGATAGGATAGAGGATCGGATAGGTGATTGGATAGGATAGAGGATAGGATAGGATAGAGGATAGTATAGGATAGAGGATAGGATAGCATAGAGGATAGGATAGGATAGAGGATAGGATAGGATAGAGGATAGTATAGGATAGAGGATAGGATAGCATAGAGGATAGGATAGGATAGAGGATAGGATAGGATAGAGGATAGGATAGGATAGAGGATAGGATAGGATAGAGGATAGGATAGGATAGAGGATAGGATAGGATAGAGGATAGGATAGGATAGAGGATAGGATAGGATAGAGGATAGGATAGGATAGAGGATAGGATAGGATAGAGGATAGGATAGGATAGAGGATATTATAAGATAGAGGATAGGATAGGATAGGATAGAGTATAGGATTGGATAGAGGATACGATATTATAGAGGATAGGATAGGATAGAGGATAAGATAGGATAGAGGATAGGATAGGATAGAGGATAGGATAGGATAGGATAGAGGATAGGATAGGATAGAGGATAGGATAGGATAGAGGATAGGATAGGATAGAGGATAGGATAGGATAGAGGATCGGATAGGGGATTGGATAGGATAGAGGATAGGATAGCGGATAGGATAGGATAGAGTATAGAATAGGATAGAGGATAGGATAGGATAGAGGATAGAATAGGATTGATGATAGGATAGGATAGAGGAAAGGATAGGATAGAGGATCGGATAGGTGATTGGATAGGATAGAGGATGGGATAGGATAGAGGGTAGTATAGGATAGAGGATAGGATAGGATAGAGGATAGGATAGGATAGGATAGAGGATAGGATAGGATAGAGGATAGGATAGGATAGAGGATATGATAGGATAGAGGATCGGATAGGATAGGATAGAGGATAGGATAGGATAGAGGATAGGATAGGATAGAGGATAGTATAGGATAGAGGATAGGATAGGATAGAGGATAGGATAGGATAGGATAGAGGATAGGATAGGATTGAGGATAGTATAGGATAGAGGAAAGGATAGGATAGAGGATCGGATAGGTGATTGGATAGGATAGAGGATAGGATAGGAAAGAGGATAGTATAGGATAGAGGATAGGATAGCATAGAGGATAGGATAGGATAGAGGATAGGATAAGATAGAGGATAGTATAGGATAGAGGATAGGATAGCATAGAGGATAGGATAGGATAGAGGATAGGATAGGATAGAGGATAGGATATAGGATTGGATAGGTTAGAGGGTAGGATACGATAGTGGATAGGATAGATGATAGGATAGGATAGAGGATAGGATAGGATAGAGGATAGGATAGGATAGGATAGAGGATTGTATAGGATAGAGGATAGGATAGGATAGAGGATAGGATAGGATAGAGGATAGGATAGGATAGAGGATAGGATAGGATAGAGGATACGATATTATAGAGGATAGGATAGGATAGAGGATAAGATAGGATAGAGGATAGGATAGGATAGAGGATAGGATAGGATAGGATAGAGGATAGGATAGGATAGGATAGAGGATAGGATAGGATAGAGGATAGGATAGGATAGAGGATAGGATAGGATAGAGGATAGGATAGGATAGAGGATAGGATAGGATAGAGGATCGGATAGGGGATTGGATAGGATAGAGGATAGGATAGCGGATAGGATAGGATAGAGTATAGAATAGGATAGAGGATAGGATAGGATAGAGGATAGAATAGGATTGATGATAGGATAGGATAGAGGAAAGGATAGGATAGAGGATCGGATAGGTGATTGGATAGGATAGAGGATGGGATAGGATAGAGGATAGTATAGGATAGAGGATAGGATAGGATAGAGGATAGGATAGGATAGAGGATAGGATAGGATAGAGGATAGGATAGGATAGAGGATAGGATAGGATAGAGGATAGTATAGGATAGAGGATAGGATAGGATAGAGGATAGGATAGGATAGGATAGAGGATAGGATAGGATAGAGGATAGGATAGGATAGAGGATAGGATAGGATAGAGGATAGGATAGGATAGAGGATAGGATAGGATAGAGGATCGGATAGGGGATTGGATAGGATAGAGGATAGGATTGATGATAGGATAGGATAGAGGATAGGATAGGATAGAGGATAGGATAGGATAGAGGATATGATAGGATAGAGGATCGGATAGGGGATTGGATAGGATAGAGGATAGGATAGGATAGAGGATAGGATAGGATTGAGGATAGTATAGGATAGAGGAAAGGATAGGATAGAGGATCGGATAGGTGATTGGATAGGATAGAGGATAGGATAGGATAGAGGATAGTATAGGATAGAGGATAGGAAAGCATAGAGGATAGGATAGGATAGAGGATAGGATAGGGTAGAGGATATGATAGGATAGAGGATCGGATAGGATAGAGGATAGGATAGGATAGGATAGAGGATAGCATAGGATAGAGGATAGGATAGGATAGAGGATAGGATAGGATAGAGGATAGGATAGGATAGAGGATAGGATAGGATAGAGGATAGGATAGGATAGAGGATAGGATAGGATAGAGGATAGGATAGGATAGAGGATAGGATAGGATAGAGGATATGATAGGATAGAGGATCGGATAGGATAGAGGATAGGATAGGATAGAGGATAGAATACGATAGAGGATAGGATATTATAGAGGATAGGATAGGATAGAGGATAGGATAGGATAGAGGATAGGATAGGATAGAGGATAGGATAGGATAGAGGATAGGATAGGATAGAGGATAGGATATAGGATTGGATAGGATAGAGGATAGGATACGATAGAGGATAGGATAGATGATAGGATAGGATAGAAGATAGGATAGGATAGAGGATAGGATAGGATAGAGGATAGGATAGAGGATAGGATAGAGGATAGGATAGTGGATTGTATAGGATAGAGGATAGGATAGGATAGAGGATAGTATAGGATAGTGGATTGTATAGGATAGAGGATAGGATAGGATAGAGGATAGTATAGGATAGAGGATAGGATAGGATAGAGGATAGGATAGGATAGAGGATAGGATAGGATAGAGGATAAGATAGGATAGAGGATAGGATAGGATAGAGGATAGGATAGGATAGGATAGAGGATAGGATAGGATAGAGGATAGGATAGGATAGAGGATAGGATAGGATAGAGGATATGATAGGATAGAGGATCGGATAGGGGATTGGATAGGATAGAGGATAGGATAGCGGATAGGATAGGATAGAGTATAGAATAGGATAGAGGATAGGATAGGATAGAGGATAGAATAGGATTGATGATAGGATAGGATAGAGGAAAGGATAGGATAGAGGATCGGATTGGTGATTGGATAGGATAGAGGATAGGATAGGATAGAGGATAGGATAGGATAGAGGATAGGATAGGATAGAGGATAGGATAGGATAGAGGATAGGATAGGATAGGATAGAGGATAGGATAGGATAGAGGATAGGATAGGATAGAGGATAGGATAGGATAGAGGATAGGATAGGATAGAGGATAGGATAGGATAGAGGATAGGATAGGATAGAGGATAGGATAGGATAGAGGATAGGATAGGATAGAGGATAGGATAGGATAGAGGATAGGATAGGATAGAGGATAGTATAGGATAGTGGATTGTATAGGATAGAGGATAGGATAGGATAGAGGATAGTATAGGATAGAGGATAGGATAGGATAGAGGATAGGATAGGATAGAGGATAGGATAGGATAGAGGATAAGATAGGATAGAGGATAGGATAGGATAGAGGATAGGATAGGATAGGATAGAGGATAGGATAGGATAGAGGATAGGATAGGATAGAGGATATGATAGGATAGAGGATCGGATAGGGGATTGGATAGGATAGAGGATAGGATAGCGGATAGGATAGGATAGAGTATAGAATAGGATAGAGGATAGGATAGGATAGAGGATAGAATAGGATTGATGATAGGATAGGATAGAGGAAAGGATAGGATAGAGGATCGGATTGGTGATTGGATAGGATAGAGGATAGGATAGGATAGAGGATAGGATAGGATAGAGGATAGGATAGGATAGAGGATAGGATAGGATAGAGGATAGGATAGGATAGGATAGAGGATAGGATAGGATAGAGGATAGGATAGGATAGAGGATAGGATAGGATAGAGGATAGGATAGGATAGAGGATAGGATAGGATAGAGGATAGGATAGGATAGAGGATAGGATAGGATAGAGGATAGGATAGGATAGAGGATAGGATAGGATAGAGGATAGGATAGGATAGAGGATAGGATAGGATAGAGGATAGGATAGGATAGAGGATAGGATAGGATAGAGGATAGGATAGGATAGAGGATAGGATAGGATAGAGGATAGGATAGGATAGAGGATATGATAGGATAGATGATCGGATAGGGGATTGGATAGGATAGAGGATAGGATAGGATAGAGGATAGGATAGGATTGAGGATAGTATAGGATAGAGGAAAGGATAGGATAGAGGATCGGATAGGTGATTGGATAGGATAGAGGATAGGATAGGATAGAGGATAGGATAGGATAGAGGATAGGATAGGATAGAGGATAGGATAGGGTAGAGGATAGGATAGGATAGAGGATAGGATAGAATAGAGGATAGGATAGGATAGAGGATAGAATAGGATAGAGGATATGATAGGATAGAGGATCGGATAGGATAGAGGATAGGATAGGATAGAGGATAGAATACGATAGAGGATAGGATATTATAGAGGATAGTATAGGATAGAGGATAGGATAGGATAGAATATAGAATAGGATAGAGGATAGGATACTATAGAGGATAGGATAAGATAGAGGATCGGGTAGGATAGAGGATAGGATACGATAGAGGATAGGATAGATGATAGGATAGGATAGAAGATAGGATAGGATAGAGGATAGGATAGGATAGAGGATATGATAGGATAGAGGATCGGATAGGATAGAGGATAGGATAGGATAGAGGATATGATAGGATAGAGGATCGGATAGGATAGAGGATAGGATAGGATAGAGTACGATAGAGGATAGGATATTATAGAGGATAGGATAGGATAGAGGATAGGATAGGATAGAGGATAGGATATAGGATTGGATAGGATAGAGGATAGGATACGATAGAGGATAGGATAGATGATAGGATAGGATAGAAGATAGGATAGGATAGAGGATAGGATAGGATAGAGGATATGATAGGATAGAGGATCGGATAGGATAGAGGATAGGATAGGATAGAGGATATGATAGGATAGAGGATCGGATAGGATAGAGGATAGGATAGGATAGAGGATAGAATACGATAGAGGATAGGATATTATAGAGGATAGGATAGGATAGAGGATAGGATAGGATAGAGGATAGGATAGGATAGAGGATAGGATAGAGGATAGGATAGAGGATAGGATAGTGGATTGTATAGGATAGAGGATAGGATAGGATAGAGGATAGGATAGGATAGAGGATAGTATAGGATAGTGGATTGTATAGGATAGAGGATAGGATAGGATAGAGGATAGTATAGGATAGAGGATAGGATAGGATAGAGGATAGGGTAGGATAGAGGATAGGATAGGATAGAGGATAAGATAGGATAGAGGATAGGATAGGATAGAGGATAGGATAGGATAGGATAGAGGATAGGATAGGATAGAGGATAGGATAGGATAGAGGATATGATAGGATAGAGGATCGGATAGGGGATTGGATAGGATAGAGGATAGGATAGCGGATAGTATAGGATAGAGTATAGAATAGGATAGAGGATAGGATAGGATAGAGGATAGAATAGGATTGATGATAGGATAGGATAGAGGAAAGGATAGGATAGAGGATCGGATTGGTGATTGGATAGGATAGAGGATAGGATAGGATAGAGGATAGGATAGGATAGAGGATAGGATAGGATAGAGGATAGGATAGGATAGGATAGAGGATAGGATAGGATAGAGGATAGGATAGGATAGAGGATAGGATAGGATAGAGGATAGGATAGGATAGAGGATAGGATAGGATAGAGGATAGGATAGGATAGAGGATATGATAGGATAGAGGATCGGATAGGGGATTGGATAGGATAGAGGATAGGATAGGATTGAGGATAGGATAGGATTGAGGATAGTATAGGATAGAGGAAAGGATAGGATAGAGGATCGGATAGGTGATTGGATAGGATAGAGGATAGGATAGGATAGAGGATAGGATAGGATAGAGGATAGGATAGGATAGAGGATAGGATAGGGTAGAGGATAGGATAGGATAGAGGATAGGATAGGATAGAGGATAGGATAGGATAGAGGATAGAATAGGATAGAGGATATGATAGGATAGAGGATCGGATAGGATAGAGGATAGGATAGGATAGAGGATAGAATACGATAGAGGATAGGATATTATAGAGGATAGTATAGGATAGAGGATAGGATAGGATAGAATATAGAATAGGATAGAGGATAGGATACTATAGAGGATAGGATAAGATAGAGGATCGGGTAGGATAGAGGATAGGATACGATAGAGGATAGGATAGATGATAGGATAGGATAGAAGATAGGATAGGATAGAGGATAGGATAGGATAGAGGATATGATAGGATAGAGGATCGGATAGGATAGAGGATAGGATAGGATAGAGGATATGATAGGATAGAGGATCGGATAGGATAGAGGATAGGATAGGATAGAGGATAGAATACGATAGAGGATAGGATATTATAGAGGATAGGATAAGATAGAGGATAGGATAGGATAGAGGATAGGATAGGATAGAGGATAGGATAGGATAGAGGATAGGATAGGATAGAGGATAGGATAGGATAGAGGATAGGATAGGATAGAGGATAGGATAGGATAGAGGATAGGATAGGATAGAGGATAAGATAGGATAGAGGATAGGATATAGGATTGGATAGGATAGAGGATAGGATAGATGATAGGATAGGATAGAAGATAGGATAGGATAGAGGATAGGATAGGGTAGAGGATAGGATAGAGGATAGGATAGTGGATTGTATAGGATAGAGGATAGGATAGGATAGAGGATAGTATAGGATAGTGGATTGTATAGGATAGAGGATAGGATAGGATAGAGGATAGTATAGGATAGAGGATATAATAGGATAGAGGATAGGATAGGATAGAGGATAGGATAGGATAGAGGATAAGATAGGATAGAGGATAGGATAGGATAGAGGATAGGATAGGATAGGATAGAGGATAGGATAGGATAGGATAGAGGATAGGATAGGATAGAGGATAGGATAGGATAGAGGATATGATAGGATAGAGGATCGGATAGGGGATTGGATAGGATAGAGGATAGGATAGCGGATAGGATAGGATAGAGTATAGAATAGGATAGAGGATAGGATAGGATAGAGGATAGAATAGGATTGATGATAGGATAGGATAGAGGAAAGGATAGGATAGAGGATCGGATAGGTGATTGGATAGGATAGAGGATAGGATAGGATAGAGGATAGGATAGGTTAGAGGATAGGATAGGATAGAGGATAGGAGAGGATAGAGGATAGGATAGGATAGAGGATAGGATAGGATAGGATAGAGGATAGGATAGGATAGAGGATAGGATAGGATAGAGGATAGGATAGGATAGAGGATAGGATAGGATAGAGGATAGGATAGGATAGAGGATAGGATAGGATAGAGGATAGGATAGGATAGAGGATAGGATAGGATAGAGGATAGGATAGGATAGAGGATAGGATAGGATAGAGGATCGGATAGGTGATTGGATAGGATAGAGGATAGGATAGGATAGAGGATAGTATAGGATAGAGGATAGGATAGCATAGAGGATAGGATAGGATAGAGGATAGGATAAGATAGAGGATAGTATAGGATAGAGGATAGGATAGCATAGAGGATAGGATAGGATAGAGGATAGGATAGGATAGAGGATAGGATATAGGATTGGATAGGTTAGAGGGTAGGATACGATAGTGGATAGGATAGATGATAGGATAGGATAGAGGATAGTATAGGATAGAGGATAGGATAGGATAGGATAGAGGATTGGATAGGGTAGAGGATAGGATAGGATAGAGGATAGGATAGGATAGAGGATAGGATAGGATAGAGGATAGGATAGGATAGAGCATACGATATTATAGAGGATAGGATAGTATAAAGGATAAGATAGGATAGAGGATAGGATAGGATAGAGGATAGGATAGGATAGGATAGAGGATAGGATAGGATAGGATAGAGGAAAGGATAGGATAGAGGATCGGATAGGTGATTGGATAGGATAGAGGATGGGATAGGATAGAGGATAGTATAGGATAGAGGATAGGATAGGATAGAGGATAGGATAGGATAGAGGATAGGATAGGATAGAGGATAGGATAGGATAGAGGATAAGATAGGATAGAGGATAGTATAGGATAGAGGATAGGATAGGATAGAGGATAGGATAGGATAGGATAGAGGATAGGATAGGATAGAGGATACGATAGGATAGGATAGGATAGAGGATAGGATAGGATAGAGGATAGGATAGGATAGAGGATCGGATAGGGGATTGGATAGGATGGAGGATAGGATTGATGATAGGATAGGATAGAGGATAGGATAGGATAGAGGATAGGATAGGATAGAGGATATGATAGGATAGAGGATCGGATAGGGGATTGGATAGGATAGAGGATAGGATAGGATAGAGGATAGGATAGGATTGAGGATAGTATAGGATAGAGGAAAGGATAGGATAGAGGATCGGATAGGTGATTGGATAGGATAGAGGATAGGATAGGATAGAGGATAGTATAGGATAGAGGATAGGAAAGCATAGAGGATAGGATAGGATAGAGGATAGGATAGGGTAGAGGATATGATAGGATAGAGGATCGGATAGGATAGAGGATAGGATAGGATAGGATAGAGGATAGGATAGGATAGAGGATAGGATAGGATAGAGGATAGGATAGGATAGAGGATAGGATAGGATAGAGGATAGGATAGGATAGAGGATAGGATAGGATAGAGGATAGGATAGGATAGAGGATAGGATAGGATAGAGGATAGGATAGGATAGAGGATAGGATAGGATAGAGGATAGGATAGGATAGAGGATATGATAGGATAGAGGATCGGATAGGATAGAGGATAGGATAGGATAGAGGATAGAATACGATAGAGGATAGGATATTATAGAGGATAGGATAGGATAGGATAGAGGATAGGATAGGATAGAGGATAGGATAGGATAGAGGATAGGATAGGATAGAGGATAGGATAGGATAGAGGATAGGATATAGGATTGGATAGGATAGAGGATAGGATACGATAGAGGATAGGATAGATGATAGGATAGGATAGAAGATAGGATAGGATAGAGGATAGGATAGGATAGAGGATATGATAGGATAGAGGATCGGATAGGATAGAGGATAGGATAGGATAGAGGATATGATAGGATAGAGGATCGGATAGGATAGAGGATAGGATAGGATAGAGGATAGAATACGATAGAGGATAGGATATTATAGAGGATAGGATAGGATAGAGGATAGGATAGGATAGAGGATAGGATAGGATAGAGGATAGGATAGGATAGAGGATAGGATAGGATAGAGGATAGGATAGGATAGAGGATAGGATAGGATAGAGGATAGGATATAGGATTGGATAGGATAGAGGATAGGATACGATAGAGGATAGGATAGATGATAGGATAGGATAGAAGATAGGATAGGATAGAGGATAGGATAGGATAGAGGATAGGATAGAGGATAGGATAGAGGATAGGATAGTGGATTGTATAGGATAGAGGATAGGATAGGATAGAGGATAGTATAGGATAGTGGATTGTATAGGATAGAGGATAGGATAGGATAGGGGATAGTATAGGATAGAGGATAGGATAGGATAGAGGATAGGATAGGATAGAGGATAGGATAGGATAGAGGATAAGATAGGATAGAGGATAGGATAGGATAGAGGATAGGATAGGATAGGATAGAGGATAGGATAGGATAGAGGATAGGATAGGATAGAGGATATGATAGGATAGAGGATCGGATAGGGGATTGGATAGGATAGAGGATAGGATAGCGGATAGGATAGGATAGAGTATAGAATAGGATAGAGGATAGGATAGGATAGAGGATAGAATAGGATTGATGATAGGATAGGATAGAGGAAAGGATAGGATAGAGGATCGGATAGGTGATTGGATAGGATAGAGGATGGGATAGGATAGAGGATAGTATAGGATAGAGGATAGGATAGGATAGAGGATAGGATAGGATAGAGGATAGGATAGGATAGAGGATAGGATAGGATAGGATAGGATAGAGGATAGGATAGGATAGAGGATAGGATAGGATAGAGGATCGGATAGGGGATTGGATAGGATAGAGGATAGGATTGATGATAGGATAGGATAGAGGATAGGATAGGATAGAGGATAGGATAGGATAGAGGATATGATAGGATAGAGGATCGGATAGGGGATTGTATAGGATAGAGGATAGGATAGGATAGAGGATAGTATAGGATAGTGGATTGTATAGGATAGAGGATAGGATAGGATAGAGGATAGTATAGGATAGAGGATAGGATAGGATAGAGGATAGGATAGGATAGAGGATAGGATAGGATAGAGGATAAGATAGGATAGAGGATAGGATAGGATAGAGGATAGGAGAGGATAGGATAGAGGATAGGATAGGATAGAGGATAGGATAGGATAGAGGATATGATAGGATAGAGGATCGGATAGGGGATTGGATAGGATAGAGGATAGGATAGCGGATAGGATAGGATAGAGTATAGAATAGGATAGAGGATAGGATAGGATAGAGGATAGAATAGGATTGATGATAGGATAGGATAGAGGAAAGGATAGGATAGAGGATCGGATAGGTGATTGGATAGGATAGAGGATGGGATAGGATAGAGGATAGTATAGGATAGAGGATAGGATAGGATAGAGGATAGGATAGGATAGAGGATAGGATAGGATAGAGGATAGGATAGGATAGAGGATAGGATAGGATAGAGGATAGTATAGGATAGAGGATAGGATAGGATAGAGGATAGGATAGGGTAGGATAGAGGATAGGATAGGATAGAGGATAGGATAGGATAGAGGATAGGATAGGATAGGATAGGATAGAGGATAGGATAGGATAGAGGATAGGATAGGATAGAGGATCGGATAGGGGATTGGATAGGATAGAGGATAGGATTGATGATAGGATAGGATAGAGGATAGGATAGGATAGAGGATATGATAGGATAGAGGATCGGATAGGGGATTGGATAGGATAGAGGATAGGATAGGATAGAGGATAGGATAGGATTGAGGATAGTATAGGATAGAGGAAAGGATAGGATACAGGATCGGATAGGTGATTGGATAGGATAGAGGATAGGATAGGATAGAGGATAGTATAGGATAGAGGATAGGAAAGCATAGAGGATAGGATAGGATAGAGGATAGGATAGGGTAGAGGATATGATAGGATAGAGGATCGGATAGGATAGAGGATAGGATAGGATAGGATAGAGGATAGCATAGGATAGAGGATAGGATAGGATAGAGGATAGGATAGGATAGAGGATAGGATAGGATAGAGGATATGATAGGATAGAGGATCGGATAGGATAGAGGATAGGATAGGAAAGAGGATATGATAGGATAGAGGATCGGATAGGATAGAGGATAGGATAGGATAGAGGATAGAATACGATAGAGGATAGGATATTATAGAGGATAGGATAGGATAGAGGATAGGATAGGATAGAGGATAGGATAGGATAGAGGATAGGATAGGATAGAGGATAGGATAGGATAGAGGATAGGATAGGATAGAGGATAGGATAGGATAGAGGATAGGATAGGATAGAGGATAGGATAGGATAGAGGATAAGATAGGATAGAGGATAGGATAGAGGATAGGATACGATAGAGGATAGGATAGATGATAGGATAGGATAGAAGATAGGATAGGATAGAGGATAGGATAGGGTAGAGGATAGGATAGAGGATAGGATAGTGTATTGTATAGGATAGAGGATAGGATAGGATAGAGGATAGTATAGGATAGTGGATTGTATAGGATAGAGGATAGGATAGGATAGAGGATAGGATAGGATAGAGGATAGGATAGGATAGAGGATAGGATAGGATAGGATAGAGGATAGGATAGGATAGAGGATAGGATAGGATAGAGGATATGATAGGATAGAGGATCGGATAGGGGATTGGATAGGATAGAGGATAGGATAGCGGATAGGATAGGATAGAGTATAGAATAGGATAGAGGATAGGATAGGATAGAGGATAGAATAGGATTGATGATAGGATAGGATAGAGGAAAGGATAGGATAGGGGATCGGATAGGTGATTGGATAGGATAGAGGATAGGATAGGATAGAGGATAGGATAGGATAGAGGATAGGATAGGATAGAGGATAGGATAGGATAGAGGATAGGATAGGATAGAGGATAGGATAGGATAGAGGATAGGATAGGATAGAGGATAGGATAGGATAGAGGATAGGATAGGATAGGATAGAGGATAGGATAGGATAGAGGATAGGATAGGATAGAGGATAGGATAGGATAGAGGATAGGATAGGATAGAGGATAGGATAGGATAGAGGATAGGATAGGATAGAGGATAGGATAGGATAGAGGATAGGATAGGATAGAGGATAGGATAGGATAGAGGATAGGATAGGATAGAGGATAGGATAGGATAGAGGATATGATAGGATAGAGGGTCGGATAGGGGATTGGATAGGATAGAGGATAGGATAGGATAGAGGATAGGATACGATTGAGGATAGTATAGGATAGAGGAAAGGATAGGATAGAGGATCGGATAGGTGATTGGAAAGGATAGAAGATAGGATAGGATAGAGGATAGGATAGGGTAGAGGATAGGATAGGATAGAGGATAGGATAGGATAGAGGATAGGATAGGATAGAGGATAAGATAGGATAGAGGATAGGATAGGATAGAGGATAGGATAGGATAGGATAGAGGATAGGATAGGATAGAGGATAGGATAGGATAGAGGATATGATAGGATAGAGGATCGGATAGGGGATTGGATAGGATAGAGGATAGGATAGCGGATAGGATAGGATAGAGTATAGAATAGGATAGAGGATAGGATAGGATAGAGTATAGAATAGGATAGAGGATAGGATAGGATAGAGGATAGAATAGGATTGATGATAGGATAGGATAGAGGAAAGGATAGGATAGGGGATCGGATAGGTGATTGGATAGGATAGAGGATAGGATACGATAGAGGATAGGATAGGATAGAGGATAGGATAGGATAGAGGATAGGATAGGATAGAGGATAGGATAGGATAGAGGATAGGATAGGATAGAGGATAGGATAGGATAGGATAGAGGATAGGATAGGATAGAGGATAGGATAGGATAGAGGATAGGATAGGATAGAGGATAGGATAGGATAGAGGATAGGATAGGATAGAGGATAGGATAGGATAGAGGATAGGATAGGATAGAGGATAGGATAGGATAGAGGATAGGATAGGATAGAGGATAGGATAGGATAGAGGATAGGATAGGATAGAGGATAGGATAGGATAGAGGATAGGATAGGATAGAGGATAGGATAGGATAGAGGATAGGATAGGATAGAGGATAGGATAGGATAGAGGATATGATAGGATAGAGGATCGGATAGGGGATTGGATAGGATAGAGGATAGGATAGGATAGAGGATAGGATACGATTGAGGATAGTATAGGATAGAGGAAAGGATAGGATAGAGGATCGGATAGGTGATTGGATAGGATAGAGGATAGGATAGGATAGAGGATAGGATAGATGATAGGATAGGATAGAAGATAGGATAGGATAGAGGATAGGATAGGGTAGAGGATAGGATAGAGGATAGGATAGTGTATTGTATAGGATAGAGGATAGGATAGGATAGAGGATAGTATAGGATAGTGGATTGTATAGGATAGAGGATAGGATAGGATAGAGGATAGGATAGGATAGAGGATAGGATAGGATAGAGGATAGGATAGGATAGGATAGAGGATAGGATAGGATAGAGGATAGGATAGGATAGAGGATATGATAGGATAGAGGATCGGATAGGGGATTGGATAGGATAGAGGATAGGATAGCGGATAGGATAGGATAGAGTATAGAATAGGATAGAGGATAGGATAGGATAGAGGATAGAATAGGATTGATGATAGGATAGGATAGAGGAAAGGATAGGATAGGGGATCGGATAGGTGATTGGATAGGATAGAGGATAGGATAGGATAGAGGATAGGATAGGATAGAGGATAGGATAGGATAGAGGATAGGATAGGATAGAGGATAGGATAGGATAGAGGATAGGATAGGATAGAGGATAGGATAGGATAGAGGATAGGATAGGATAGAGGATAGGATAGGATAGAGGATAGGATAGGATAGGATAGAGGATAGGATAGGATAGAGGATAGGATAGGATAGAGGATAGGATAGGATAGAGGATAGGATAGGATAGAGGATAGGATAGGATAGAGGATAGGATAGGATAGAGGATAGGATAGGATAGAGGATAGGATAGGATAGAGGATAGGATAGAATAGAGGATAGGATAGGATAGAGGATAGGATAGGATAGAGGATAGGATAGGATAGAGGATATGATAGGATAGAGGGTCGGATAGGGGATTGGATAGGATAGAGGATAGGATAGGATAGAGGATAGGATACGATTGAGGATAGTATAGGATAGAGGAAAGGATAGGATAGAGGATCGGATAGGTGATTGGATAGGATAGAAGATAGGATAGGATAGAGGATAGGATAGGGTAGAGGATAGGATAGGATAGAGGATAGGATAGGATAGAGGATAGGATAGGATAGAGGATAAGATAGGATAGAGGATAGGATAGGATAGAGGATAGGATAGGATAGGATAGAGGATAGGATAGGATAGAGGATAGGATAGGATAGAGGATATGATAGGATAGAGGATCGGATAGGGGATTGGATAGGATAGAGGATAGGATAGCGGATAGGATAGGATAGAGTATAGAATAGGATAGAGGATAGGATAGGATAGAGTATAGAATAGGATAGAGGATAGGATAGGATAGAGGATAGAATAGGATTGATGATAGGATAGGATAGAGGAAAGGATAGGATAGGGGATCGGATAGGTGATTGGATAGGATAGAGGATAGGATACGATAGAGGATAGGATAGGATAGAGGATAGGATAGGATAGAGGATAGGATAGGATAGAGGATAGGATAGGATAGAGGATAGGATAGGATAGAGGATAGGATAGGATAGAGGATAGGATAGGATAGGATAGAGGATAGGATAGGATAGAGGATAGGATAGGATAGAGGATAGGATAGGATAGAGGATAGGATAGGATAGAGGATAGGATAGGATAGAGGATAGGATAGGATAGAGGATAGGATAGGATAGAGGATAGGATAGGATAGAGGATAGGATAGGATAGAGGATAGGATAGGATAGAGGATAGGATAGGATAGAGGATAGGATAGGATAGAGGATAGGATAGGATAGAGGATAGGATAGGATAGAGGATAGGATAGGATAGAGGATATGATAGGATAGAGGATCGGATAGGGGATTGGATAGGATAGAGGATAGGATAGGATAGAGGATAGGATACGATTGAGGATAGTATAGGATAGAGGAAAGGATAGGATAGAGGATCGGATAGGTGATTGGATAGGATAGAGGATAGGATAGGATAGAGGATAGTATAGGATAGGGGATAGGATAGCATAGAGGATAGGATAGGATAGAGGATAGGATAGGATAGAGGATAGGATAGGGTAGAGGATAGGATAGGGTAGAGGATAGGATAGGATAGAGGATAGGATAGGATAGAGGATAGGATAGGATAGAGGATAGAATAGGATAGAGGATATGATAGGATAGAGGATCGGATAGGATAGAGGATAGGATAGGATAGAGGATAGAATACGATAGAGGATAGGATATTATAGAGGATAGTATAGGATAGAGGATAGGATAGGATAGAATATAGAATAGGATAGAGGATAGGATACTATAGAGGATAGGATAAGATAGAGGATCGGATAGGATGGAGGATAGGATAGGATAGAGAATACGATACGATAGAGTATAGGACATAGGATTGGATAGGATAGAGGATAGGATACGATAGAGGATAGAATAGAATTGAGAATAGGATAGGATAGAGGATACGATATTATAGTGGCGAGGATCGAATAGAGGATAGGATAGCGGATAGGATAGGATAGAGGATAGGATATTATAGAGGATAGGATAGGATAGAGGATAGGATTGGATAGAGGATAGGATAGGATAGAGGATAGGATAGGGGATAGGATACGATAGAGGATTGGATTGGATACAGGATAGGATATAGGATTGGATAGAATAGAGGATAGGATACGATAGTGGATAGATTAGATGAGAGGATAGGATAGAAGATAGGATAGGATAGAGGATAGGATAGGATAGAGGATAGGATAGGATAGAGGATAGGATAGGATTGAGGATAGGATAGGATAGAGGATAGGATAGAGGATAGGATAGAGGATATGATAGGATAGAGGATAGAATAGGATAGAGGATAGGATAGGATTGAGGATAGGATAGGATAGAGGATAGGATATTATAGAGGATAGGATAGGATAGAGGATAAGATAGGATAGAGGATAGGATAGGATAGAGGATTGGATAGGATAGGATAGAGGATAGGATAGGATAGAGGATAGGTTAGGATAGAGGATAGGATAGGATAGAGGATAGGATAGGATAGAGGATAGGATAGGATAGAGGATAGGATAGGATAGAGGATAGGATAGGATAGAGGATAGAGGATAGGATTGAGGATAGGATAGGATAGAGGATAGGATAGGATAGAGGACAGGATAGGATAGAGGATAGGATAGGATAGAGGATATGATAGGATAGAGGATCGGATAGGATAGAGGATAGGATAGGATAGAGGATAGGATACGATAGAGGATAGGATATTATAGAGGATAGGATAGGATAGAGGATAGGATAGGATAGAGGATAGGATAGGATAGAGGATAGGATAGGATAGAGAATAGGATAGGATAGAGGATTGGATTGGATACAGGATAGGATATAGGATTGGATAGGATAGAGGATAGGATACGATAGTGGATAGATTAGATGAGAGGATAGGATAGAAGATAGGATAGGATAGAGGATAGGATAGGATAGAGGATAGGATAGGATAGAAGATAGTATAGGATAGAGTATAGGATAGGATAGAATATAGAATAGGATAGATGATAGGATACTATAGAGGATAGGATAAGATAGAGGATCTGATAGGATGGAGGATAGGATAGGATAGAGAATACGATACGATAGAGTATAGGACATAGGATTGGATAGGATAGAGGATAGGATACGATAGAGGATAGAATAGAATTGAGAATAGGATAGGATAGAGGATACGATATTATAGTGGCGAGGATCGAATAGAGGATAGGATAGCGGATAGGATAGGATAGAGGATCGGATAGGTGATTGGATAGGATAGAGGATGGGATAGGATAGAGGATAGTATAGGATAGAGGATAGGATAGGATAGAGGATAGGATAGGATAGAGGATAGGATAGGATAGAGGATAGGATAGGATAGAGGATAGGATAGGATAGAGGATAGAGGATAGGATTGAGGATAGGATAGGATAGAGGATAGGATAGGATAGAGGACAGGATAGGATAGAGGATAGGATAGGATAGAGGATATGATAGGATAGAGGATCGGATAGGATAGAGGATAGGATAGGATAGAGGATAGGATACGATAGAGGATAGGATATTATAGAGGATAGGATAGGATAGAGGATAGGATAGGATAGAGGATAGGATAGGATAGAGGATAGGATAGGATAGAGAATAGGATAGGATAGAGGATTGGATTGGATACAGGATAGGATATAGGATTGGATAGGATAGAGGATAGGATACGATAGTGGATAGATTAGATGAGAGGATAGGATAGAAGATAGGATAGGATAGAGGATAGGATAGGATAGAGGATAGGATAGGATAGAAGATAGTATAGGATAGAGTATAGGATAGGATAGAATATAGAATAGGATAGATGATAGGATACTATAGAGGATAGGATAAGATAGAGGATCTGATAGGATGGAGGATAGGATAGGATAGAGAATACGATACGATAGAGTATAGGACATAGGATTGGATAGGATAGAGGATAGGATACGATAGAGGATAGAATAGAATTGAGAATAGGATAGGATAGAGGATACGATATTATAGTGGCGAGGATCGAATAGAGGATAGGATAGCGGATAGGATAGGATAGAGGATCGGATAGGTGATTGGATAGGATAGAGGATGGGATAGGATAGAGGATAGTATAGGATAGAGGATAGGATAGCATAGAGGATAGGATAGGGGATTGGATAGCATAGAGTATAGGATACGATAGAGGATAGGATCGGATAGAGGATAGGATAGGATAGAGGATAGGATAGGATAGAGGATAGGATAGGATAGAGGATAGTATAGGATAGAGGATAGGATAGCATAGAGGATAGGATAGGATAGAGGATAGGATAGGATAGAGGAAAGGATAGGATAGAGGATAGGATAGGATAGAGGATAGGATAGGATAGAGGATAGGATAGAGGATAGGATAGGATAGAGGACAGGATAGGATAGAGGATAGGATAGGATAGAGGATATGATAGGATAGAGGATCGGATAGGATAGAGGATAGGATAGGATAGAGGATAGGATACGATAGAGGATACGATATTATAGAGGATAGGATAGGATAGAGGATAGGATAGGATAGATAATAGGATAGGATAGAGGATAGGATAGGATAGAGGATTGGATTGGATAGAGGATAGGATATAGGATTGGATAGGATAGAGGATAGAATACGATAGTGGATAGATTAGATGAGAGGATAGGATAGAGGATAGGATAGGATAGAGGATAGGATAGGATAGATGATAGGATAGGATAGAGGATAGGATAGAGGATAGGATAGAGGATAGGATAGAGGATAGGATAGAGGATAGGATAGGATAGAGGATAGAATAGGATAGAGGATATGATAGGATAGAGGATAGGATAGGATAGAGGATAGGATAGGATAGAGGGTAGGATAGAATAGAGGATAGGATAGGATAGAGGATAGGATAGGATAGAGGATATTATAAGATAGAGGATAGGATAGGATAGGATAGAGTATAGGATTGGATAGAGGATACGATATTATAGAGGATAGGATAGGATAGAGGATAAGATAGGATAGAGGATAGGATAGGATAGGATAGAGGATAGGATAGGATAGGATAGAGGATAGGATAGGATAGAGGATAGGATAGGATAGAGGATAGGATAGGATAGAGGATAGGATAGAATAGAGGATAGGATAGGATAGAGGATAGGATAGGATAGGATAGAGGATAGGATAGGATAGAGGATAGGATAGGATAGAGGATAGGATAGGATAGAGGATAGGATAGGATAGAGGATAGGATAGGATAGAGGATAGGATAGGATAGAGGATCGGATAGGGGATTGGATAGGATAGAGGATAGGATAGCGGATAGGATAGGATAGAGTATAGAATAGGATAGAGGATAGGATAGGATAGAGGATAGAATAGGATTGATGATAGGATAGGATAGAGGAAAGGATAGGATAGAGGATCGGATAGGTGATTGGATAGGATAGAGGATGGGATAGGATAGAGGGTAGTATAGGATAGAGGATAGTATAGGATAGAGGATAGGATAGGATAGAGGATAGGATAGGATAGGATAGAGGATAGGATAGGATTGAGGATAGTATAGGATAGAGGAAAGGATAGGATAGAGGATCGGATAGGTGATTGGATAGGATAGAGGATAGGATAGGATAGAGGATAGTATAGGATAGAGGATAGGATAGCATAGAGGATAGGATAGGATAGAGGATAGGATAAGATAGAGGATAGTATAGGATAGAGGATAGGATAGCATAGAGGATAGGATAGGATAGAGGATAGGATAGGATAGAGGATAGGATATAGGATTGGATAGGTTAGAGGGTAGGATACGATAGTGGATAGGATAGATGATAGGATAGGATAGAGGATAGGATAGGATAGAGGATAGGATAGGATAGGATAGAGGATTGTATAGGATAGAGGATAGGATAGGATAGAGGATAGGATAGGATAGAGGATAGGATAGGATAGAGGATAGGATAGGATAGAGGATACGATATTATAGAGGATAGGATAGGATAGAGGATAAGATAGGATAGAGGATAGGATAGGATAGAGGATAGGATAGGATAGGATAGAGGATAGGATAGGATAGGATAGAGGATAGGATAGGATAGAGGATAGGATAGAGGATAGGATAGGATAGAGGATCGGATAGGGGATTGGATAGGATAGAGGATAGGATAGCGGATAGGATAGGATAGAGTATAGAATAGGATAGAGGATAGGATAGGATAGAGGATAGAATAGGATTGATGATAGGATAGGATAGAGGAAAGGATAGGATAGAGGATCGGATAGGTGATTGGATAGGATAGAGGATGGGATAGGATAGAGGATAGTATAGGATAGAGGATAGGATAGGATAGAGGATAGGATAGGATAGAGGATAGGATAGGATAGAGGATAGGATAGGATAGAGGATAGGATAGGATAGAGGATAGTATAGGATAGAGGATAGGATAGGATAGAGGATAGGATAGGATAGGATAGAGGATAGGATAGGATAGAGGATAGGATAGGATAGAGGATAGGATAGGATAGAGGATAGGATAGGATAGAGGATCGGATAGGGGATTGGATAGGATAGAGGATAGGATTGATGATAGGATAGGATAGAGGATAGGATAGGATAGAGGATAGGATAGGATAGAGGATATGATAGGATAGAGGATCGGATAGGGGATTGGATAGGATAGAGGATAGGATAGGATAGAGGATAGGATAGGATTGAGGATAGTATAGGATAGAGGAAAGGATAGGATAGAGGATCGGATAGGTGATTGGATAGGATAGAGGATAGGATAGGATAGAGGATAGTATAGGATAGAGGATAGGAAAGCATAGAGGATAGGATAGGATAGAGGATAGGATAGGGTAGAGGATATGATAGGATAGAGGATCGGATAGGATAGAGGATAGGATAGGATAGGATAGAGGATAGCATAGGATAGAGGATAGGATAGGATAGAGGATAGGATAGGATAGAGGATAGGATAGGATAGAGGATAGGATAGGATAGAGGATAGGATAGGATAGAGGATATGATAGGATAGAGGATCGGATAGGATAGAGGATAGGATAGGATAGAGGATAGAATACGATAGAGGATAGGATATTATAGAGGATAGGATAGGATAGAGGATAGGATAGGATAGAGGATAGGATAGGATAGAGGATAGGATATAGGATTGGATAGGATAGAGGATAGGATACGATAGAGGATAGGATAGATGATAGGATAGGATAGAAGATAGGATAGGATAGAGGATAGGATAGGATAGAGGATATGATAGGATAGAGGATCGGATAGGATAGAGGATAGGATAGGATAGAGGATATGATAGGATAGAGGATCGGATAGGATAGAGGATAGGATAGGATAGAGGATAGAATACGATAGAGGATAGGATATTATAGAGGATAGGATAGGATAGAGGATAGGATAGGATAGAGGATAGGATAGGATAGAGGATAGGATAGGATAGAGGATAGGATAGGATAGAGGATAGGATAGGATAGAGGATATGATAGGATAGAGGATCGGATAGGGGATTGGATAGGATAGAGGATAGGATAGCGGATAGGATAGGATAGAGTATAGAATAGGATAGAGGATAGGATAGGATAGAGGATAGAATAGGATTGATGATAGGATAGGATAGAGGAAAGGATAGGATAGAGGATCGGATTGGTGATTGGATAGGATAGAGGATAGGATAGGATAGAGGATAGGATAGGATAGAGGATAGGATAGGATAGAGGATAGGATAGGATAGAGGATAGGATAGGATAGGATAGAGGATAGGATAGGATAGAGGATAGGATAGGATAGAGGATAGGATAGGATAGAGGATAGGATAGGATAGAGGATAGGATAGGATAGAGGATAGGATAGGATAGAGGATATGATAGGATAGAGGATCGGATAGGGGATTGGATAGGATAGAGGATAGGATAGGATAGAGGATAGGATAGGATTGAGGATAGTATAGGATAGAGGAAAGGATAGGATAGAGGATCGGATAGGTGATTGGATAGGATAGAGGATAGGATAGGATAGAGGATAGGATAGGATAGAGGATAGGATAGGATAGAGGATAGGATAGGGTAGAGGATAGGATAGGATAGAGGATAGGATAGGATAGAGGATAGGATAGGATAGAGGATAGAATAGGATAGAGGATATGATAGGATAGAGGATCGGATAGGATAGAGGATAGGATAGGATAGAGGATAGAATACGATAGAGGATAGGATATTATAGAGGATAGTATAGGATAGAGGATAGGATAGGATAGAATATAGAATAGGATAGAGGACAGGATACTATAGAGGATAGGATAAGATAGAGGATCGGGTAGGATAGAGGATAGGATACGATAGAGGATAGGATAGATGATAGGATAGGATAGAAGATAGGATAGGATAGAGGATAGGATAGGATAGAGGATATGATAGGATAGAGGATCGGATAGGATAGAGGATAGGATAGGATAGAGGATATGATAGGATAGAGGATCGGATAGGATAGAGGATAGGATAGGATAGAGTACGATAGAGGATAGGATATTATAGAGGATAGGATAGGATAGAGGATAGGATAGGATAGAGGATAGGATATAGGATTGGATAGGATAGAGGATAGGATACGATAGAGGATAGGATAGGATAGAGGATAGGATAGGATAGAGGATAGGATAGGATAGGATAGAGGATAGGATAGGATAGAGGATAGGATAGGATAGAGGATAGGATAGGATAGAGGATAGGATAGGATAGAGGATAGGATAGGATAGAGGATAGGATAGGGTAGAGGATAGGATAGGATAGAGGATAGGATAGGATAGAGGATAGGATAGGATAGAGGATAGAATAGGATAGAGGATATGATAGGATAGAGGATCGGATAGGATAGAGGATAGGATAGGATAGAGGATAGAATACGATAGAGGATAGGATATTATAGAGGATAGTATAGGATAGAGGATAGGATAGGATAGAATATAGAATAGGATAGAGGATAGGATACTATAGAGGATAGGATAAGATAGAGGATCGGGTAGGATAGAGGATAGGATAGGATAGAGGATAGGATAGGATTGAGGATAGTATAGGATAGAGGAAAGGATAGGATAGAGGATCGGATAGGTGATTGGATAGGATAGAGGATAGGATAGGATAGAGGATAGGATAGGATAGAGGATATTATAGGATAGAGGATAGGATAGGGTAGAGGATAGGATAGGATAGAGGATAGGATAGGATAGAGGATAGGATAGGATAGAGGATAGAATAGGATAGAGGATATGATAGGATAGAGGATCGGATAGGATAGAGGATAGGATAGGATAGAGGATAGAATACGATAGAGGATAGGATATTATAGAGGATAGTATAGGATAGAGGATAGGATAGGATAGAATATAGAATAGGATAGAGGATAGGATACTATAGAGGATAGGATAAGATAGAGGATCGGGTAGGATAGAGGATAGGATACGATAGAGGATAGGATAGATGATAGGATAGGATAGAAGATAGGATAGGATAGAGGATAGGATAGGATAGAGGATATGATAGGATAGAGGATCGGATAGGATAGAGGATAGGATAGGATAGAGGATATGATAGGATAGAGGATCGGATAGGATAGAGGATAGGATAGGATAGAGGATAGAATACGATAGAGGATAGGATATTATAGAGGATAGGATAGGATAGAGGATAGGATAGGATAGAGGATAGGATAGGATAGAGGATAGGATAGGATAGAGGATAGGATAGGATAGAGGATAGGATAGGATAGAGGATAGGATAGGATAGAGGATAAGATAGGATAGAGGATAGGATATAGGATTGGATAGGATAGAGGATAGGATACGATAGAGGATAGGATAGATGATAGGATAGGATAGAAGATAGGATAGGATAGAGGATAGGATAGGGTAGAGGATAGGATAGAGGATAGGATAGTGGATTGTATAGGATAGAGGATAGGATAGGATAGAGGATAGTATAGGATAGTGGATTGTATAGGATAGAGGATAGGATAGGATAGAGGATAGTATAGGATAGAGGATATAATAGGATAGAGGATAGGATAGGATAGAGGATAGGATAGGATAGAGGATAAGATAGGATAGAGGATAGGATAGGATAGAGGATAGGATAGGATAGGATAGAGGATAGGATAGGAAAGGATAGAGGATAGGATAGGATAGAGGATAGGATAGGATAGAGGATATGATAGGATAGAGGATCGGATAGGGGATTGGATAGGATAGAGGATAGGATAGCGGATAGGATAGGATAGAGTATAGAATAGGATAGAGGATAGGATAGGATAGAGGATAGAATAGGATTGATGATAGGATAGGATAGAGGAAAGGATAGGATAGAGGATCGGATAGGTGTTTGGATAGGATAGAGGATAGGATAGGATAGAGGATAGGATAGGATAGAGGATAGGATAGGATAGAGGATAGGAGAGGATAGAGGATAGGATAGGATAGAGGATAGGATAGGATAGGATAGAGGATAGGATAGGATAGAGGATAGGATAGGATAGAGGATAGGATAGGATAGAGGATAGGATAGGATAGAGGATAGGATAGGATAGAGGATAGGATAGGATAGAGGATAGGATAGGATAGAGGATAGGATAGGATAGAGGATAGGATAGGATAGAGGATCGGATAGGTGATTGGATAGGATAGAGGATAGGATAGGATAGAGGATAGTATAGGATAGAGGATAGGATAGCATAGAGGATAGGATAGGATAGAGGATAGGATAAGATAGAGGATAGTATAGGATAGAGGATAGGATAGCATAGAGGATAGGATAGGATAGAGGATAGGATAGGATAGAGGATAGGATATAGGATTGGATAGGTTAGAGGGTAGGATACGATAGTGGATAGGATAGATGATAGGATAGGATAGAGGATAGGATAGGATAGAGGATAGGATAGGATAGGATAGAGGATTGGATAGGGTAGAGGATAGGATAGGATAGAGGATAGGATAGGATAGAGGATAGGATAGGATAGAGGATAGGATAGGATAGAGCATACGATATTATAGAGGATAGGATAGTATAAAGGATAAGATAGGATAGAGGATAGGATAGGATAGAGGATAGGATAGGATAGGATAGAGGATAGGATAGGATAGGATAGAGGATAGGATAGGATAGAGGATAGGATAGGATAGAGGATCGGATTGGGGATTGGATAGGATAGAGGATAGGATAGCGGATAGGATAGGATAGAGGATCGGATAGGGGATTGGATAGGATAGAGGATAGGATAGGATAGAGGATAGGATAGGATTGAGGATAGGATAGGATAGAGGATAGGATAGGATAGAGGATAGGATAGGATAGAGGATATGATAGGATAGAGGATCGGATAGGGGATTGGATAGGATAGAGGATAGGATAGGATAGAGGATAGGATAGGATTGAGGATAGTATAGGATAGAGGAAAGGATAGGATAGAGGATCGGATAGGTGATTGGATAGGATAGAGGATAGGATAGGATAGAGGATAGGATAGGATAGAGGATAGGATAGGATAGAGGATAGGATAGGATAGAGGATAGAATAGGATAGAGGATATGATAGGATAGAGGATCGGATAGGATAGAGGATAGGATAGGATAGAGGATAGAATACGATAGAGGATAGGATATTATAGAGGATAGTATAGGATAGAGGATAGGATAGGATAGAATATAGAATAGGATAGAGGATAGGATACTATAGAGGATAGGATAAGATAGAGGATCGGGTAGGATAGAGGATAGGATACGATAGAGGATAGGATAGATGATAGGATAGGATAGAAGATAGGATAGGATAGAGGATAGGATAGGATAGAGGATATGATAGGATAGAGGATCGGATAGGATAGAGGATAGGATAGGATAGAGGATATGATAGGATAGAGGATCGGATAGGATAGAGGATAGGATAGGATAGAGGATAGAATACGATAGAGGATAGGATATTATAGAGGATAGGATAGGATAGAGGATAGGATAGGATAGAGGATAGGATAGGATAGAGGATAGGATAGGATAGAGGATAGGATAGGATAGAGGATAGGATAGGATAGAGGATAGGATAGGATAGAGGATAGGATAGGATAGAGGATAAGATAGGATAGAGGATAGGATATAGGATTGGATAGGATAGAGGATAGGATACGATAGAGGATAGGATAGATGATAGGATAGGATAGAAGATAGGATAGGATAGAGGATAGGATAGGGTAGAGGATAGGATAGAGGATAGGATAGTGGATTGTATAGGATAGAGGATAGGATAGGATAGAGGATAGTATAGGATAGTGGATTGTATAGGATAGAGGATAGGATAGGATAGAGGATAGTATAGGATAGAGGATATAATAGGATAGAGGATAGGATAGGATAGAGGATAGGATAGGATAGAGGATAAGATAGGATAGAGGATAGGATAGGATAGAGGATAGGATAGGATAGGATAGAGGATAGGATAGGAAAGGATAGAGGATAGGATAGGATAGAGGATAGGATAGGATAGAGGATATGATAGGATAGAGGATCGGATAGGGGATTGGATAGGATAGAGGATAGGATAGCGGATAGGATAGGATAGAGTATAGAATAGGATAGAGGATAGGATAGGATAGAGGATAGAATAGGATTGATGATAGGATAGGATAGAGGAAAGGATAGGATAGAGGATCGGATAGGTGTTTGGATAGGATAGAGGATAGGATAGGATAGAGGATAGGATAGGATAGAGGATAGGATAGGATAGAGGATAGGATAGGATAGAGGATAGGAGAGGATAGAGGATAGGATAGGATAGAGGATAGGATAGGATAGGATAGAGGATAGGATAGGATAGAGGATAGGATAGGATAGAGGATAGGATAGGATAGAGGATAGGATAGGATAGAGGATAGGATAGGATAGAGGATAGGATAGGATAGAGGATAGGATAGGATAGAGGATAGGATAGGATAGAGGATAGGATAGGATAGAGGATCGGATAGGTGATTGGATAGGATAGAGGATAGGATAGGATAGAGGATAGTATAGGATAGAGGATAGGATAGCATAGAGGATAGGATAGGATAGAGGATAGGATAAGATAGAGGATAGTATAGGATAGAGGATAGGATAGCATAGAGGATAGGATAGGATAGAGGATAGGATAGGATAGAGGATAGGATATAGGATTGGATAGGTTAGAGGGTAGGATACGATAGTGGATAGGATAGATGATAGGATAGGATAGAGGATAGGATAGGATAGAGGATAGGATAGGATAGGATAGAGGATTGGATAGGGTAGAGGATAGGATAGGATAGAGGATAGGATAGGATAGAGGATAGGATAGGATAGAGGATAGGATAGGATAGAGCATACGATATTATAGAGGATAGGATAGTATAAAGGATAAGATAGGATAGAGGATAGGATAGGATAGAGGATAGGATAGGATAGGATAGAGGATAGGATAGGATAGGATAGAGGATAGGATAGGATAGAGGATAGGATAGGATAGAGGATCGGATTGGGGATTGGATAGGATAGAGGATAGGATAGCGGATAGGATAGGATAGAGTATAGAATAGGATAGAGGATAGGATAGGATAGAGGATAGAATAGGATTGATGATAGGTTAGGATAGAGGAAAGGATAGGATAGAGGATCGGATAGGTGATTGGATAGGATAGAGGATGGGATAGGATAGAGGATAGTATAGGATAGAGGATAGGATAGGATAGAGGATAGGATAGGATAGAGGATAGGATAGGATAGAGGATAGGATAGGATAGAGGATAGGATAGGATAGAGGATAGTATAGGATAGAGGATAGGATAGGATAGAGGATAGGATAGGATAGGATAGAGGATAGGATAGGATAGAGGATAGGATAGGATAGGATAGGATAGAGGATAGGATAGGATAGAGGATAGGATAGGATAGAGGATCGGATAGGGGATTGGATAGGATGGAGGATAGGATTGATGATAGGATAGGATAGAGGATAGGATAGGATAGAGGATAGGATAGGATAGAGGATATGATAGGATAGAGGATCGGATAGGGGATTGGATAGGATAGAGGATAGGATAGGATAGAGGATAGGATAGGATTGAGGATAGTATAGGATAGAGGAAAGGATAGGATAGAGGATCGGATAGGTGATTGGATAGGATAGAGGATAGGATAGGATAGAGGATAGTATAGGATAGAGGATAGGAAAGCATAGAGGATAGGATAGGATAGAGGATAGGATAGGGTAGAGGATATGATAGGATAGAGGATCGGATAGGTTAGAGGATAGGATAGGATAGGATAGAGGATAGCATAGGATAGAGGATAGGATAGGATAGAGGATAGGATAGGATAGAGGATAGGATAGGATAGAGGATAGGATAGGATAGAGGATAGGATAGGATAGAGGATAGGATAGGATAGAGGATAGGATAGGATAGAGGATAGGATAGGATAGAGGATAGGATAGGATAGAGGATATGATAGGATAGAGGATCGGATAGGATAGAGGATAGGATAGGATAGAGGATAGAATACGATAGAGGATAGGATATTATAGAGGATAGGATAGGATAGGATAGAGGATAGGATAGGATAGAGGATAGGATAGGATAGAGGATAGGATAGGATAGAGGATAGGATAGGATAGAGGATAGGATAGGATAGAGGATAGGATATAGGATTGGATAGGATAGAGGATAGGATACGATAGAGGATAGGATAGATGATAGGATAGGATAGAAGATAGGATAGGATAGAGGATAGGATAGGATAGAGGATATGATAGGATAGAGGATCGGATAGGATAGAGGATAGGATAGGATAGAGGATATGATAGGATAGAGGATCGGATAGGATAGAGGATAGGATAGGATAGAGGATAGAATACGATAGAGGATAGGATATTATAGAGGATAGGATAGGATAGAGGATAGGATAGGATAGAGGATAGGATAGGATAGATGATAGGATAGGATAGAGGATAGGATAGGATAGAGGATAGGATAGGATAGAGGATAGGATAGGATAGAGGATAGGATATAGGATTGGATAGGATAGAGGATAGGATACGATAGAGGATAGCATAGATGATAGGATAGGATAGAAGATAGGATAGGATAGAGGATAGGATAGGATAGAGGATAGGATAGAGGATAGGATAGAGGATAGGATAGTGGATTGTATAGGATAGAGGATAGGATAGGATAGAGGATAGTATAGGATAGTGGATTGTATAGGATAGAGGATAGGATAGGATAGAGGATAGTATAGGATAGAGGATAGGATAGGATAGAGGATAGGATAGGATAGAGGATAGGATAGGATAGAGGATAAGATAGGATAGAGGATAGGATAGGATAGAGGATAGGATAGGATAGGATAGAGGATAGGATAGGATAGAGGATAGGATAGGATAGAGGATATGATAGGATAGAGGATCGGATAGGGGATTGGATAGGATAGAGGATAGGATAGCGGATAGGATAGGATAGAGTATAGAATAGGATAGAGGATAGGATAGGATAGAGGATAGAATAGGATTGATGATAGGATAGGATAGAGGAAAGGATAGGATAGAGGATCGGATAGGTGATTGGATAGGATAGAGGATGGGATAGGATAGAGGATAGTATAGGATAGAGGATAGGATAGGATAGAGGATAGGATAGGATAGAGGATAGGATAGGATAGAGGATAGGATAGGATAGAGGATAGGATAGGATAGATAATAGGATAGGATAGAGGATAGGATAGGATAGAGGATAGGATAGGATAGAGGATAGGATAGGATAGGATAGAGGATAGGATAGGATAGAGGATAGGATAGGATAGAGGATAGGATAGGATAGAGGATAGGATAGGATAGAGGATAGGATAGGATAGAGGATAGGATAGGATAGAGGATAGGATAGGATAGAGGATAGGATAGGATAGAGGATAGGATAGGATAGAGGATAGGATAGGATAGAGGATAGGATAGGATAGAGGATAGGATAGGATAGAGGATAGGATAGGATAGAGAATATGATAGGATAGAGGATCGGATAGGGGATTGGATAGGATAGAGGATAGGATAGGATAGAGGATAGGATACGATTGAGGATAGTATAGGATAGAGGAAAGGATAGGATAGAGGATCGGATAGGTGATTGGATAGGATAGAGGATAGGATAGGATAGAGGATAGTATAGGATAGGGGATAGGATAGCATAGAGGATAGGATAGGATAGAGGATAGGATAGGATAGAGGATAGGATAGGATAGAGGATAGGATAGGGTAGAGGATAGGATAGGATAGAGGATAGGATAGGATAGAGGATAGGATAGGATAGAGGATAGAATAGGATAGAGGATATGATAGGATAGAGGATCGGATAGGATAGAGGATAGGATAGGATAGAGGATAGAATACGATAGAGGATAGGATATTATAGAGGATAGTATAGGATAGAGGATAGGATAGGATAGAATATAGAATAGGATAGAGGATAGGATACTATAGAGGATAGGATAAGATAGAGGATCGGATAGGATGGAGGATAGGATAGGATAGAGAATACGATACGATAGAGTATAGGACATAGGATTGGATAGGATAGAGGATAGGATACGATAGAGGATAGAATAGAATTGAGAATAGGATAGGATAGAGGATACGATATTATAGTGGCGAGGATCGAATAGAGGATAGGATAGCGGATAGGATAGGATAGAGGATAGGATAGGATAGAGGATAGGATAGGATAGAGGATAGGATTGGATAGAGGATAGGATAGGATAGAGGATAGGATAGGGGATAGGATACGATAGAGGATAGGATATTATAGAGGATAGGATAGGATAGGGGATAGGATAGGATAGAGGATAGGATAGGATAGAGGATAGGATAGGATAGAGGATAGGATAGGATAGAGGATTGGATTGGATACAGGATAGGATATAGGATTGGATAGAATAGAGGATAGGATACGATAGTGGATAGATTAGATGAGAGGATAGGATAGAAGATAGGATAGGATAGAGGATAGGATAGGATAGGGGATAGGATAGGATAGAGGATAGGATAGGATAGAGGATAGGATAGGATAGAGGATAGGATAGGATAGAGGATTGGATTGGATACAGGATAGGATATAGGATTGGATAGAATAGAGGATAGGATACGATAGTGGATAGATTAGATGAGAGGATAGGATAGAAGATAGGATAGGATAGAGGATAGGATAGGATAGAGGATAGGATAGGATAGAGGATAGGATAGGATTGAGGATAGGATAGGATAGAGGATAGGATAGAGGATAGGATAGAGGATATGATAGGATAGAGGATAGAATAGGATAGAGGATAGGATAGGATTGAGGATAGGATAGGATAGAGGATAGGATATTATAGAGGATAGGATAGGATAGAGGATAAGATAGGATAGAGGATAGGATAGGATAGAGGATTGGATAGGATAGGATAGAGGATAGGATAGGATAGAGGATAGGTTAGGATAGAGGATAGGATAGGATAGAGGATAGGATAGGATAGAGGATAGGATAGGATAGAGGATAGGATAGGATAGAGGATAGGATAGGATAGAGGATAGAATAGGATAGAGGATAGAGGATAGGATTGAGGATAGGATAGGATAGAGGATAGGATAGGATAGAGGACAGGATAGGATAGAGGATAGGATAGGATAGAGGATATGATAGGATAGAGGATCGGATAGGATAGAGGATAGGATAGGATAGAGGATAGGATAGGATAGAGGATATGATAGGATAGAGGATCGGATAGGGGATTGGATAGGATAGAGGATAGGATAGCGGATAGGATAGGATAGAGTATAGAATAGGATAGAGGATAGGATAGGATAGAGGATAGAATAGGATTGATGATAGGATAGGATAGAGGAAAGGATAGGATAGGGGATCGGATAGGTGATTGGATAGGATAGAGGATAGGATACGATAGAGGATAGGATAGGATAGAGGATAGGATAGGATAGAGGATAGGATAGGATAGAGGATAGGATAGGATAGAGGATAGGATAGGATAGAGGATAGGATAGGATAGAGGATAGGATAGGATAGAGGATAGGATAGGATAGGATAGAGGATAGGATAGGATAGAGGATAGGATAGGATAGAGGATAGGATAGGATAGAGGATAGGATAGGATAGAGGATAGGATAGGATAGGATAGAGGATAGGATAGGATAGAGGATAGGATAGGATAGAGGATAGGATAGGATAGAGGATAGGATAGGATAGAGGATAGGATAGGATAGAGGATAGGATAGGATAGAGGATAGGATAGGATAGAGGATATGATAGGATAGAGGATCGGATAGGGGATTGGATAGGATAGAGGATAGGATAGGATAGAGGATAGGATACGATTGAGGATAGTATAGGATAGAGGAAAGGATAGGATAGAGGATCGGATAGGTGATTGGATAGGATAGAGGATAGGATAGGATAGAGGATAGTATAGGATAGGGGATAGGATAGCATAGAGGATAGGATAGGATAGAGGATAGGATAGGATAGAGGATAGGATAGGATAGAGGATAGGATAGGGTAGAGGATAGGATAGGATAGAGGATAGGATAGGATAGAGCATAGGATAAAGAATAGGATAGGATAGAGGATAGGATAGAGGAAACGATAGGGTATTGGATAGGATAGAGCATAGGATAAAGAATAGGATAGGATAGAGGATAGGATAGGGGATTGGATAGGATAGAGGATAGGATACGATAGAGGATAGGATAGGATGGAGGATAGGATAGGGGATTGGATAGGATCGAGTATAGGATAGGATAGTGGATAGGATAGGATTGAGGATAGGATAGGATAGGATAGAGGATAGGATAGGATAGAGGATAGGATAGGATAGAGGATTGGATTGGATAGAGGATAGTATAGGATAGAGGATAGGATAGAGGATAGGATAGGATAGAGGATAGGATAGGATAGAGGATAGGATAGGATAGAGGATAGGATAGGATAGAGGATAGGATAGGATAGAGGATAGGATAGGATAGAGGATAGGATAGGATAGAGGATAGGATAGGATAGAGGATAGGATGGGATAGAGGATAGGATAGGATAGAGGATAGGATAGGATAGGATAGAGGATAGGATAGAGGATAGGATAGGATAGAGGATAGGATAGGATAGAGGATAGGATAGGATAGAGGATAGGATAGGATAGAGGATAGGATAGGATAGAGGATAGGATAGGATAGAGGATAGGATAGGATAGAGGTTAGGTTGGATAGAGGATAGGATAGGATAGAGGATAGGATAGGATTGAGGATAGTATAGGATAGAGGAAAGGATAGGATAGAGGATAGGATAGGATAGCGGATAGGATAGGATAGAGGATAGTATAGGATAGAGGATAGTATAGGATAGAGGATAGGATAGGATAGAGGATAGGATAGGGTAGGATAGGATAGAGGATAGGATAGGATACTGGATAGGATAGGATGGAGGATAGGATAGGATAGAGGATAGGATAGGATAGAGGATAGGATAGGATAGAGGATAGGATAGGATGGAGGATAGGATAGGGGATTGGATAGGATCGAGTATAGGACAGGATAGGATAGAGGATACGATATTATAGAGGATAGGATAGGATAGAGGATAGGATCGGATAGAGGATAGGATAGGGGATTGGATAGGATAGAGGATAGGATACGATAGAGGATAGGATAGGATAGAGGATAGGATAGGATAGAGGATAGGATAGGATTGAGGGTAGGATAGGATAGTGGATCGGATAGGTGATTGGATAGGATAGAGGATAGGATAGGATAGGTGATTGGATAGGATAGAGGATAGGATAGGATAGAGGATAGGATAGGATAGAGGATAGGATAGGATAGAGGATAGGATAGGATAGAGGACAGGATAGGATTGAGGATAGGATAGGATAGAGGATAGGATATTATAGAGGATAGGATAGGATAGAGGATAGGATAGAGGATAGGATAGGATAGAGGATAGGATAGGATAGAGGATAGGATAGGATAGAGGATAGGATAGGATAGAGGATAGGATAGGATAGAGGATAGGATAGGATAGAGGATAGGATAGGATAGAGGATAGGATAGGATAGAGGATAGGATGGGATAGAGGATAGGATAGGATAGAGGATAGGATAGGATAGAGGATAGGATAGGATAGAGGATAGGATAGGATAGAGGATAGGATAGGATAGAGGTTAGGTTGGATAGAGTATAGAATAGGATAGAGGATAGGATAGGATAGAGGATAGGATAGGATTGAGGATAGTATAGGATAGAGGATAGGATAGGATAGCGGATAGGATAGGATAGAGGATAGTATAGGATAGAGGATAGGATAGGATAGAGGATAGGATAGGATAGAGGATAGGATAGGATAGAGGATAGGATAGGATAGAGGATACGATAGGATAGAGGATAGGATAGGATAGAGGATAGGATAGGATAGAGGATAGGACAGGATAGAGGATAGGATAGGATTGAGGATAGGATAGGATAGAGGATAGGATATTATAGAGGATAGGATAGGATAGAGGATAGGATAGGATAGAGGATCGGATAGGATAGCGGATAGGATAGGATATAGGATTGGATAGGATAGAGGATAGGATACGATAGAGGATAGGATAGGATAGAGGATAGGATAGGGGATTGGATAGGATAGAGGATAGGATAGGATAGAGGGTAGGATAGGATTGAGGATAGGATAGGATAGAGGAAAGGATAGGATAGAGGATCGGATAGATGATTGGATAGGATAGAGGATAGTATAGGATAGAGGATAGGATAGGATAGAGGATAGGATAGGATAGAGGATAGGATAGGATAGAGGATATTATAGGATAGAGGATAGGATAGGATAGGATAGAGTATAGGATAGGATAGAGGATACGATATTATAGAGGATAGGATAGGATAGAGGATAGGATAGGATTGAGGATAGTATAGGATAGAGGATAGTATAGGATAGAGGATAGGATAGGATAGAGGATAGGATAGGGTAGGATAGGATAGAGGATAGGATAGGATACAGGATAGGATAGGATGGAGGATAGGATAGGATAGAGGATAGGATAGGATAGAGGATAGGATAGGATAGAGGATAGGATAGGATGGAGGATAGGATAGGGGATTGGATAGGATCGAGTATAGGATAGGATAGGATAGAGGATACGATATTATAGAGGATAGGATAGGATAGAGGATAGGATCGGATAGAGGATAGGATAGGGGATTGGATAGGATAGAGGATAGGATACGATAGAGGATAGGATAGGATAGAGGATAGGATAGGATTGAGGATAGGATAGGATAGAGGATCGGATAGGTGATTGGATAGGATAGAGGATAGGATAGGATAGGTGATTGGATAGGATAGAGGATAGGATAGGATAGAGGATAGGATAGAGGATAGGATAGGATAGAGGATAGGATAGGATAGAGGATAGGATAGGATAGAGGATAGGATAGGATAGAGGATAGGATAGGATAGAGGATAGGATAGGATAGAGGATAGGATAGGATAGAGGATAGGATAGGATAGAGGATAGGATGGGATAGAGGATAGGATAGGATAGAGGATAGGATAGGATAGAGGATAGGATAGGATAGAGGATAGGATAGGATAGAGGATAGGATAGGATAGAGGTTAGGTTGGATAGAGTATAGAATAGGATAGAGGATAGGATAGGATAGAGGATAGGATAGGATTGAGGATAGTATAGGATAGAGGATAGGATAGGATAGCGGATAGGATAGGATAGAGGATAGTATAGGATAGAGGATAGGATAGGATAGAGGATAGGATAGGATAGAGGATAGGATAGGATAGAGGATAGGATAGGATAGAGGATACGATAGGATAGAGGATAGGATAGGATAGAGGATAGGATAGGATAGAGGATAGGACAGGATAGAGGATAGGATAGGATTGAGAATAGGATAGGATAGAGGATAGGATATTATAGAGGATAGGATAGGATAGAGGATAGGATAGGATAGAGGATCGGATAGGATAGCGGATAGGATAGGATATAGGATTGGATAGGATAGAGGATAGGATACGATAGAGGATAGGATAGGATAGAGGATAGGATAGGGGATTGGATAGGATAGAGGATAGGATAGGATAGAGGGTAGGATAGGATTGAGGATAGGATAGGATAGAGGAAAGGATAGGATAGAGGATCGGATAGATGATTGGATAGGATAGAGGATAGTATAGGATAGAGGATAGGATAGGATAGAGGATAGGATAGGATAGAGGATAGGATAGGATAGAGGATACGATAGGATAGAGGATAGGATAGGATAGAGGATAGGATAGGATAGAGGATAGGACAGGATAGAGGATAGGATAGGATTGAGGATAGGATAGGATAGAGGATAGGATATTATAGAGGATAGGATAGGATAGAGGATGGGATAGGATAGAGGATCGGATAGGATAGCGGATAGGATAGGATATAGGATTGGATAGGATAGAGGATAGGATACGATAGAGGATAGGATAGGATAGAGGATAGGATAGGGGATTGGATAGGATAGAGGATAGGATAGGATAGAGGGTAGGATAGGATTGAGGATAGGATAGGATAGAGGAAAGGATAGGATAGAGGATCGGATAGATGATTGGATAGGATAGAGGATAGTATAGGATAGAGGATAGGATAGGATAGAGGATAGGATAGGATAGAGGATAGGATAGGATAGAGGATAGGATAGGATAGAGGATATTATAGGATAGAGGATAGGATAGGATAGGATAGAGTATAGGATAGGATAGAGGATACGATATTATAGAGGATAGGATAGGATAGAGGATAGGATAGGATTGAGGATAGTATAGGATAGAGGAAAGGATAGGATAGAGGATCGGATAGGTGATTGGATAGGATAGAGGATAGGATAGGATAGAGGATAGGATAGGATTGAGGATAGTATAGGATAGAGGATAGGATAGGATAGAGTATAGGATAGGATAGAGGATAGGATAGGATAGAGGATAGGATAGGATAGAGGATAGGATAGGATAGAGGATAGGATAGGATAGAGGATAGGATAGGATAGAGGATAGAGGATAGGATTGAGGATAGGATAGGATAGAGGATAGGATAGGATAGAGGACAGGATAGGATAGAGGAAAGGATAGGATAGAGGATCGGATAGATGATTGGATAGGATAGAGGATAGTATAGGATAGAGGATAGGATAGGATAGAGGATAGGATAGGATAGAGGATAGGATAGGATAGAGGATACGATAGGATAGAGGATAGGATAGGATAGAGGATAGGATAGGATAGAGGATAGGATAGGGGATTGGATAGGATAGAGGATAGGATAGGATAGAGGATAGGATAGGATAGAGGATAGGATAGGATAGAGGATAGAGGATAGGATTGAGGATAGGATAGGATAGAGGATAGGATAGGATAGAGGACAGGATAGGATAGAGGATAGGATAGGATAGAGGATAGGATAGGATAGAGGATATGATAGGATAGAGGATCGGATAGGGGATTGGATAGGATAGAGGATAGGATAGGATAGAGGATAGGATACGATTGAGGATAGTATAGGATAGAGGAAAGGATAGGATAGAGGATCGGATAGGTGATTGGATAGGATAGAGGATAGGATAGGATAGAGGATAGTATAGGATAGAGGATAGGATAGCATAGAGGATAGGATAGGATAGAGGATTGGATAGGATAGAGGATAGGATAGGATAGAGGATAGGATAGGATAGAGGATAGGATAGGATAGAGGATTGGATTGGATAGAGGATAGGATATAGGATTGGATAGGATAGAGGATAGGATACGATAGTGGATAGATTAGATGAGAGGATAGGATAGAAGATAGGATAGGATAGAGGATAGGATAGGAAAGAGGATAGGATAGGATAGAGGATAGGATAGGATAGAGGATAGGATAGGGGATTGTATAGGATAGAGGACAGGAGACGATAGAGGATAGGATAGAGGATAGGTTAGGGGATTGGATAGGATAGAGGATAGGATAGGATAGAGGATAGGATAGAGGATAGGATAGGATAGAGGATAGGATAGGATAGAGGATAGGATAGGATAGGATAGAGGATAGGATATTATAGAGGATAGGATAGGATAGAGGATAGGATAGGATAGAGGATGGGATAGGATAGCGGATAGGATAGGATATAGGATTGGATAGGATAGAGGATAGGATACGATAGAGGATAGGATAGGATAGAGGATAGGTTAGGGGATTGGGTAGGATAGAGGATAGGATAGGATAGAGGATAGGATAGAGGATAGGATAGGGTAGAGGATAGGATAGGATTGAGGATAGGATAGGATAGAGGAAAGGATAGGATAGAGGATCGGATAGGTGATTGGATAGGATAGAGGATAGGATAGGATAGAGGATAGTATAGTATAGAGGATATGATAGGATAGAGGATAGGATAGGATGGAGGATAGGATAGGGGATTGGATAGGATCGAGTATAGGATAGGATAGGATAGAGGATACGATATTATAGAGGATAGGATAGGATAGAGGATAGGATCGGATAGAGGATAGGATAGGGGATTGGATAGGATAGAGGAAAGGATAGGATAGAGGATAGGATAGGATAGAGGATAGGATATAGGATTGGATAGGTTAGAGGATAGGATAGGATAGAGGATAGGATAGGATAGCGGATAGGATAGGGGATTGGATAGGATACAGGATAGGATAGGATAGAGGATATGATAGGATAGAGGATCGGATAGGGGATTGGATAGGATAGAGGATAGGATAGGATAGAGGATAGGATAGGATAGAGGATAGGATAGGATAGAGGATAGGATAGGGGATTGGATAGGATAGAGGATAGGATAGGATAGAAGATAGTATAGGATAGAGGATAGGATAGGATAGAGGATAGGATAGGATAGAGGATAGGATAGCATAGAGGATACGATATTATAGAGGATAGGATAGGATAGAGGAAACGATAGGGTATTGGATAGGATAGAGCATAGGATAAAGAATAGGATAGGATAGAGGATAGGATAGAGGAAACGATAGGGTATTGGATAGGATAGAGCATAGGATAAAGAATAGGATAGGATAGAGGATAGGATAGAGGAAACGATAGGGTATTGGATAGGATAGAGCATAGGATAAAGAATAGGATAGGATAGAGGATAGGATAGAGGAAACGATAGGGTATTGGATAGGATAGAGCATAGGATAAAGAATAGGATAGGATAGAGGATAGGATAGGGGATTGGATAGGATAGAGGATAGGATACGATAGAGGATAGGATAGGATGGAGGATAGGATAGGGGATTGGATAGGATCGAGTATAGGATAGGATAGTGGATAGGATAGGATTGAGGATAGGATAGGATAGGATAGAGGATAGGATAGGATAGAGGATAGGATAGGATAGAGGATTGGATTGGATAGAGGATTGTATAGGATAGAGGATAGGATAGAGGATAGGATAGGATAGAGGATAGGATAGGATAGAGGATAGGATAGGATAGAGGATAGGATAGGATAGAGGATAGGATAGGATAGAGGATAGGATAGGATAGAGGATAGGATAGGATAGAGGATAGGATGGGATAGAGGATAGGATAGGATAGAGGATAGGATAGGATAGGATAGAGGATAGGATAGAGGATAGGATAGGATAGAGGATAGGATAGGATAGAGGATAGGATAGGATAGAGGATAGGATAGGATAGAGGATAGGATAGGATAGAGGATAGGATAGGATAGAGGATAGGATAGGATAGAGGATAGTATAGGATAGAGGATAGTATAGGATAGAGGATAGGATAGGATAGAGGATAGGATAGGGTAGGATAGGATAGAGGATAGGATAGGATACAGGATAGGATAGGATGGAGGATAGGATAGGATAGAGGATAGGATAGGATAGAGGATAGGATAGGATAGAGGATAGGATAGGATGGAGGATAGGATAGGGGATTGGATAGGATCGAGTATAGGATAGGATAGGATAGAGGATACGATATTATAGAGGATAGGATAGGATAGAGGATAGGATCGGATAGAGGATAGGATAGGGGATTGGATAGGATAGAGGATAGGATACGATAGAGGATAGGATAGGATAGAGGATAGGATAGGATAGAGGATAGGATAGGATTGAGGATAGGATAGGATAGAGGATCGGATAGGTGATTGGATAGGATAGAGGATAGGATAGGATAGAGGATAGGATAGGATAGAGGATAGGATAGGATAGAGGATAGGATAGGATAGAGGACAGGATAGGATTGAGGATAGGATAGGATAGAGGATAGGATATTATAGAGGATAGGATAGGATAGAGGATAGGATAGAGGATTGGATAGGATAGAGGATAGGATACGATAGTGGATAGATTAGATGAGAGGATAGGATAGAAGATAGGATAGGATAGAGGATAGGATAGGATAGAGGATAGGATAGGATAGAGGATAGGATAGGATAGAGGATAGGATAGGGGATTGTATAGGATAGAGGACAGGAGACGATAGAGGATAGGATAGAGGATAGGTTAGGGGATTGGATAGGATAGAGGATAGGATAGGATAGAGGATAGGATAGAGGATAGGATAGGATAGAGGATAGGATAGGATAGAGGATAGGATAGGATAGAGGATAGGATAGGATAGGATAGAGGATAGGATATTATAGAGGATAGGATAGGATAGAGGATAGGATAGGATAGAGGATGGGATAGGATAGCGGATAGGATAGGATATAGGATTGGATAGGATAGAGGATAGGATACGATAGAGGATAGGATAGGATAGAGGATAGGTTAGGGGATTGGGTAGGATAGAGGATAGGATAGGATAGAGGATAGGATAGAGGATAGGATAGGGTAGAGGATAGGATAGGATTGAGGATAGGATAGGATAGAGGAAAGGATAGGATAGAGGATCGGATAGGTGATTGGATAGGATAGAGGATAGGATAGGATAGAGGATAGTATAGGATAGAGGATATGATAGGATAGAGGATAGGATAGGATGGAGGATAGGATAGGGGATTGGATAGGATCGAGTATAGGATAGGATAGGATAGAGGATACGATATTATAGAGGATAGGATAGGATAGAGGATAGGATCGGATAGAGGATAGGATAGGGGATTGGATAGGATAGAGGAAAGGATAGGATAGAGGATAGGATAGGATAGAGGATGGGATATAGGATTGGATAGGTTAGAGGATAGGATAGGATAGAGGATAGGATAGGATAGCGGATAGGATAGGGGATTGGATAGGATACAGGATAGGATAGGATAGAGGATATGATAGGATAGAGGATCGGATAGGGGATTGGATAGGATAGAGGATAGGATAGGATAGAGGATAGGATAGGATAGAGGATAGGATAGGATAGAGGATAGGATAGGGGATTGGATAGGATAGAGGATAGGATAGGATAGAAGATAGTATAGGATAGAGGATAGGATAGGATAGAGGATAGGATAGGATAGAGGATAGGATAGCATAGAGGATACGATATTATAGAGGATAGGATAGGATAGAGGAAACGATAGGGTATTGGATAGGATAGAGCATAGGATAAAGAATAGGATAGGATAGAGGATAGGATAGAGGAAACGATAGGGTATTGGATAGGATAGAGCATAGGATAAAGAATAGGATAGGATAGAGGATAGGATAGAGGAAACGATAGGGTATTGGATAGGATAGAGCATAGGATAAAGAATAGGATAGGATAGAGGATAGGATAGGGGATTGGATAGGATAGAGGATAGGATACGATAGAGGATAGGATAGGATGGAGGATAGGATAGGGGATTGGATAGGATCGAGTATAGGATAGGATAGTGGATAGGATAGGATTGAGGATAGGATAGGATAGGATAGAGGATAGGATAGGATAGAGGATAGGATAGGATAGAGGATTGGATTGGATAGAGGATAGTATAGGATAGAGGATAGGATAGAGGATAGGATAGGATAGAGGATAGGATAGGATAGAGGATAGGATAGGATAGAGGATAGGTTAGGATAGAGGATAGGATAGGATAGAGGATAGGATAGGATAGAGGATAGGATAGGATAGAGGATAGGATGGGATAGAGGATAGGATAGGATAGAGGATAGGATAGGATAGGATAGAGGATAGGATAGAGGATAGGATAGGATAGAGGATAGGATAGGATAGAGGATAGGATAGGATAGAGGATAGGATAGGATAGAGGATAGGATAGGATAGAGGATAGGATAGGATAGAGGATAGGATAGGATAGAGGATAGGATAGGATAGAGGTTAGGTTTTATAGAGGATAGGATAGGATAGAGGATAGGATAGGATTGAGGATAGTATAGGATAGAGGAAAGGATAGGATAGAGGATAGGATAGGATAGCGGATAGGATAGGATAGAGGATAGTATAGGATAGAGGATAGTATAGGATAGAGGATAGGATAGGATAGAGGATAGGATAGGGTAGGATAGGATAGAGGATAGGATAGGATAGGATGGAGGATAGGATAGGATAGAGGATAGGATAGGATAGAGGATAGGATAGGATAGAGGATAGGATAGGATGGAGGATAGGATAGGGGATTGGATAGGATCGAGTATAGGATAGGATAGGATAGAGGATACGATATTGTAGAGGATAGGATAGGATAGAGGATAGGATCGGATAGAGGATAGGATAGGGGATTGGATAGGATAGAGGATAGGATACGATAGAGGATAGGATAGGATAGAGGATAGGATAGGATAGAGGATAGGATAGGATTGAGGATAGGATAGGATAGAGGATCGGATAGGTGATTGGATAGGATAGAGGATAGGATAGGATAGAGGATAGGATAGGATAGAGGATAGGATAGGATAGAGGATAGGATAGGATAGAGGACAGGATAGGATTGAGGATAGGATAGGATAGAGGATAGGATATTATAGAGGATAGGATAGGATAGAGGATAGGATAGAGGATAGGATAGGATAGAGGATAGGATAGGATAGAGGATAGGATAGGATAGAGGATAGGATAGGAAAGAGGATAGGATAGGATAGAGGATAGGATAGGATAGAGGATAGGATAGGATAGAGGATAGGATAGGATAGAGGATAGGATAGGATAGAGGATAGGATGGGATAGAGGATAGGATAGGATAGAGGATAGGATAGGATAGAGGATAGGATAGGATAGAGGATAGGATAGGATAGAGGATAGGATAGGATAGAGGTTAGGTTGGATAGAGTATAGAATAGGATAGAGGATAGGATAGGATAGAGGATAGGATAGGATTGAGGATAGTATAGGATAGAGGATAGGATAGGATAGCGGATAGGATAGGATAGAGGATAGTATAGGATAGAGGATAGGATAGGATAGAGGATAGGATAGGATAGAGGATAGGATAGGATAGAGGATAGGATAGGATAGAGGATACGATAGGATAGAGGATAGGATAGGATAGAGGATAGGATAGGATAGAGGATAGGACAGGATAGAGGATAGGATAGGATTGAGGATAGGATATTATAGAGGATAGGATAGGATAGAGGATAGGATAGGATAGAGGATGGGATAGGATAGCGGATAGGATAGGATATAGGATTGGATAGGATAGAGGATAGGATACGATAGAGGATAGGATAGGATAGAGGATAGGATAGGGGATTGGATAGGATAGAGGATAGGATAGGATAGAGGATAGGATAGGATTGAGGATATGATAGGATAGAGGAAAGGATAGGATAGAGGATCGGATAGGTATTTGGATAGGATAGAGGATAGTATAGGATAGAGGATAGGATAGGATAGAGGATAGGATAGGATAGAGGATCGGATAGGATAGAGGATAGGATAGGATAGAGGATATTATAGGATAGAGGATAGGATAGGGGATTGGATAGCATAGAGGATAGGATAGGATAGAAGATAGTATAGGATAGAGGATAGGATAGGATAGAGGATAGGATAGGATAGAGGAGAGGATAGCATAGAGGATACGATATTATAGAGGATAGGATAGGATAGAGGAAACGATAGGGTATTGGATAGGATAGAGCATAGGATAAAGAATAGGATAGGATAAAGGATAGGATAGAGGAAACGATAGGGTATTGGATAGGATAGAGCATAGGATAAAGAATAGGATATGATAGAGGATAGGAAAGAGGAAACGATAGGGTATTGGATAGGATAGAGCATAGGATAAAGAATGGGATAGGATAGAGGATAGGATAGGGGATTGGATAGGATAGAGGATAGGATACGATAGAGGATAGGATAGGATGGAGGATAGGATAGGGGATTGGATAGGATCGAGTATAGGATAGGATAGTGGATAGGATAGGATTGAGGATAGGATAGGATAGAGGATCGGATAGGTGATTGGATAGGATAGAGGATAGGATAGGATAGAGGATAGGATAGGATAGAGGATAGGATAGGATAGAGGATAGGATAGGATTGAGGATAGGATAGGATAGAGGATAGGATATTATAGAGGATAGGATAGGATAGAGGATAGGATAGAGGATAGGATAGGATAGAGGATAGGATAGGATAGAGGATAGGATAGGATAGAGGATAGGATAGGATAGAGGATAGGATAGGATAGAGGATAGGATAGGATAGAGGATAGGATAGGATAGAGGATAGGATAGGATAGAGGATAGGATAGGATAGAGGATAGGATAGGTTAGAGGATAGGATGGGATAGAGGATAGGATAGGATAGACGATAGGATAGGATAGAGGATAGGATAGGATAGAGGATAGGATAGGATAGAGGATAGGATAGGATAGAGGTTAGGTTGGATAGAGTATAGAATAGGATAGAGGATAGGATAGGATAGAGGATAGGATAGGATTGAGGATAGTATAGGATAGAGGATAGGATAGGATAGCGGATAGGATAGGATAGAGGATAGTATAGGATAGAGGATAGGATAGGATAGAGGATAGGATAGGATAGAGGATAGGATAGGATAGAGGATACGATAGGATAGAGGATAGGATAGGATAGAGGATAGGATAGGATAGAGGATAGGATAGGATAGAGGATAGGATAGGATTGAGGATAGGATAGGATAGAGGATAGGATATTATAGAGGATAGGATAGGATAGAGGATAGGATAGGATAGAGGATGGGATAGGATAGCGGATAGGATAGGATATAGGATTGGATAGGATAGAGGATAGGATACGATAGAGGATAGGATAGGATAGAGGATAGGATAGGGGATTGGATAGGATAGAGGATAGGATAGGATAGAGGATAGGATAGGATTGAGGATAGGATAGGATAGAGGAAAGGATAGGATAGAGGATCGGATAGGTGATTGGATAGGATAGAGGATAGTATAGGATAGAGGATAGGATAGGATAGAGGATAGGATAGGATAGAGGATCGGATAGGATAGAGGATAGGATAGGATAGAGGATATTATAGGATAGAGGATAGGATAGGATAGGATAGAGTATAGGATAGGATAGAGGATACGATATTATAGAGGATAGGATAGGATAGAGGAAACGATAGGGTATTGGATAGGATAGAGCATAGGATAAAGAATAGGATAGGGGATTGGATAGCATACGGGATTGGATAGCATAGAGGATAGGATACGATAGACGATAGGATAGGATGGAGGATAGGATAGGGGATTGGATAGGATAGAGTATAGGATAGGATAGGATAGAGGATACGATATTATAGAGGATTGGATAGGATAGAGGATAGGATCGGATAGAGGATAGGATAGGGGATTGGATAGGATAGAGGAAAGGATAGGATAGAGGATAGGATAGGATAGAGGATAGGATATAGGATTGGATAGGTTAGAGGATAGGATATAGGATTGGATAGGTTAGAGGATAGGATACGATAGTGTATAGGATAGATGATAGGATAGGATAGAGGATAGGATAGGATAGAGGATAGGATAGGGGATTGGATAGGATAGAGGAAAGGATAGGATAGAGGATAGGATAGGATTGAGGATAGGATAGGATAGAGGATAAGATAGGATAGAGGATAGGATAGGATAGAGGATAGGATAGGATAGGATAGAGGATAGGATAGGATAGAGGATATGATAGGATAGAGGATCGGATAGGGGATTGGATAGGATAGAGGATAGGATAGCGGATAGGATAGGATAGAGTATAGAATAGGATAGAGGATAGGATAGGATAGAGGATAGAATAGGATTGATGATAGGATAGGATAGAGGAAAGGATAGGATAGAGGATCGGATAGGTGATTGGATAGGATAGAGGATAGGATAGGATAGAGGATAGTATAGGATAGAGGATAGGATAGGATAGAGGATAGGATAGGATAAGATAGAGGATAGGATAGGATACAGGATAGGATAGGATAGAGGATAGGATAGGATAGAGGATAGGATAGGATAGAGGATAGGATAGGATAGAGGATAGGATAGGATAGAGGATAGGATAGGATAGAGGATAGGATAGGATAGAGGATAGGATAGGATAGAGGATAGGATAGGATAGAGGATAGGATAGGATAGAGGATAGGATAGGATAGAGGATAGGATAGGATAGAGGATAGGATAGGGGATTGAATAGGATAGAGGATAGGAGACGATAGAGGATAGGATAGGGGATTGTATAGGATAGAGGACAAGAGACGATAGAGGATAGGATAGGTTAGAGGATAGGATAGGATAGAGGATAGGATAGGATAGAGGATAGGATAGGATAGAGGGTAGGATAGGATTGAGGATAGGATAGAATAGAGGAAAGGATAGGATAGAGGATCGGATAGGTGATTGGATAGGATAGAGGATAGGATAGGATAGAGGATAGGATAGGATAGAGGATAGGATAGGATAGAGGATAGGATAGGATAGAGGATAGGATAGGATAGAGGATCGGATAGGTGATTGGATGGGATACAGGATAGGATAGGATAGAGGATAGTATAGGATAGAGGACAGAATAGAATAGAGGATAGTATAGGATAGTGGATAGGATTGCATAGAGGATAGGATAGGGGATTGGATATAATAGAGTATAGGATACGATAGAGGATAGGATCGGATAGAGGATAGGATAGGGGATTGGATAGGATAGACAATAGGAGAAGATAGAGGATAGGATAGGGGATTGTATAGGATAGAGGATAGGAGACGATAGAGGATAGGATAGGGGATTGTATAGGCGAGAGGACAGGAGACGATAGAGGATCGGATAGGATAGAGGATAGGATAGGATACAGGATAGGATAGGATAGAGGATAGGATAGGATAGAGGATAGGATAGGATAGAGGATAGGATAGGATAGAGGGTAGGATAGGATTGAGGATAGGATAGAATAGAGGAAAGGATAGGATAGAGGATCGGATAGGTGATTGGATAGGATAGAGGATAGGATAGGATAGAGGATAGGATAGGATAGAGGATAGGATAGGATAGAGGATAGGATAGGATAGAGGATCGGATAGGTGATTGGATGGGATACAGGATAGGATAGGATAGAGGATAGTATAGGATAGAGGACAGAATAGGATAGAGGATAGTATAGGATAGTGGATAGGATTGCATAGAGGATAGGATAGGGGATTGGATATAATAGAGTATAGGATACGATAGAGGATAGGATCGGATAGAGGATAGGATAGGGGATTGGATAGGATAGACAATAGGAGAAGATAGAGGATAGGATAGGGGATTGTATAGGATAGAGGATAAGAGACGATAGAGGATAGGATAGGGGATTGTATAGGCGAGAGGACAGGAGACGATAGAGGATCGGATAGGATAGAGGATAGGATAGGATACAGGATAGGATAGGATAGAGGATAGGATAGGATAGAGGATAGGATAGGATAGAGGATAGGATAGGATAGAGGATAGGATAGGATAGAGGATAGGATAGGATAGGATAGAGGATTGGATTGGATAGAGGATAGGATATAGGAGTGGATAGGATAGAGGATAGGATACGATAGTGGATAGGATAGAGGATAGGATAGGATAGAGGATAGGATAGAGGATAGGATAGAGGATTGGATAGGATAGGGGATATTATAGGATAGAGGATAGGACAGGATAGCGGATAGGATAGGATATAGGATTGGATAGGGGATTGGAGACGATAGGGGATAGGAGACGATAAAGGATAGGATAGGGGATTGTATAGGATAGAGGATAGGATAAAATAGAGGATAGGATAGGATAGAGGATAGGATAGGATAGGGTAGGATAGGATAGAGGATAGGATAGGATACAGGATAGGATAGGATGGAGGATAGGATAGGATAGAGGATAGGATAGGATAGAGGATAGGATAGGATAGAGGATATGATAGGATAGAGGATATGATAGGATAGAGGATAGGATAGGATAGAGGATAGGATAGGGGATTGAATAGGATAGAGGATAGGAGACGATAGAGGATAGGATAGGGGATTGTATAGGATAGAGGATAGGAGACGATAGAGGATAGGATAGGGGATTGTATAGGCGAGAGGACAGGAGACGATAGAGGATCGGATAGGATAGAGGATAGGATAGGATACAGGATAGGATAGGATAGAGGATAGGATAGGATAGAGGATAGGATAGGATAGAGGATAGGATAGGATAGAGGATAGGATAGGATAGAGGATAGGATAGGATAGAGGATATGATAGTATAGAGGATAGGATAGGATAGAGGATAGGATAGGATAGAGGATAGGATAGGATAGAGGATAGGATAGGATAGGATAGAGGATTGGATAGGATAGGGGATATTATAGGATAGAGGATAGGACAGGATAGCGGATAGGATAGGATATAGGATTGGATAGGGGATTGGATACGATAGGGGATAGGAGACGATAAAGGATAGGATAGGGGATTGTATAGGATAGAGGATAGGATAGGATAGAGGATAGGATAGGATAGAGGATAGGATAGGATAGGGTAGGATAGGATAGAGGATAGGATAGGATACAGGATAGGATAGGATAGAGGATAGGATAGGATAGAGGATAGGATAGGATAGAGGATATGATAGGATAGAGGATCGGATAGGATAGAGGATAGGATAGGATAGAGGATAGAATACGATAGAGGATAGGATATTACAGAGGATAGGATAGGATAGAGGATAGGATAGGATAGAGGATAGGATAGGATGGAGGATAGGATAGGATAGAGGATAGGATAGGGGATTGGATAGGATAGAGTATAGGATACGATAGAGGATAGGATCCGATAGAGGAAAGTATAGGGGATTGATAGGATAGAGGATAGGAGACGATAGAGGATAGGAAAGGGGGTTGGATAGGATAGAGGATAGGAGACGATAGAGGACAGGATAGGTTAGAGGATAGGATAGGATAGAGGATAGGATAGGATAGAGGATAGGATAGGATAGAGGATAGGATAGAGGATAGGATAGGATAGAGGATAGGATAGGATAGAGGATAGGATAGGATAGAGGATAGGATAGCATAGAGGATAGGATAGGGGATTGTATAGGCTAGAGGACAGGAGACGATAGAGGATAGGATAGGATAGAGGATAGGATAGGGTAGGATAGGATAGAGGATAGGATAGGATACAGGATAGGATAGGATAGAGGATAGGATAGGATAGAGGATAGGATAGGATAGAGGATAGGATAGGATAGAGGATATGATAGGATAGAGGATAGGATAGGATAGAGGATAGGATAGGATAGATGATAGGATAGGATAGAGGATAGGATAGGATAGAGGACAGGATACGATAGAGGATATGATAGGATAGAGGATATAGTAGGATGGAGGATAGGATAGGATAGAGGATAGGATAGGGGATTGGATAGGATAGAGTATAGGATACGATAGAGGATAGGATCCGATAGAGGAAAGTATAGGGGATTGGATAGGATAGAGGATAGGAGACGATAGAGGATAGGATAGGGGATTGGATAGGATAGAGGATAGGAGACGATAGAGGACAGGATAGGTTAGAGGATAGGATAGGATAGAGCATAGTATAGGATAGAGGATAGGATAGGATAGAGGATAGCATAGAGGATAGGATAGGATAGGGGATAGGATAGGATAGAGGATAGGATAGGATAGAGGGTAGAATGGGATAGAGGATAGGATAGGATAGAGGATAGGATAGGATAGAGGATAGAATAGGATAGAGGATCGGATAGAGGATAGAATTGGATAGAGGATAGGATAGGATAGAGGATAGGATAGGATAGAGGATAGGATAGGATAGAGGATAGGATAGGATAGAGGATACGATAGGATAGAGGATAGGATAGGATAGAGGATACGATAGGATAGAGGATAGGATAGGATAGAGGATAGGATTGGATAGAGGATAGGATAGGATAGAGGATATGATAGGATAGAGGATAGGATACGATAGAGGATAGGATAGATGATAGGATAGGATAGAGGATCTGATAGAGGATAGGATAGGATACAGGATAGGATAGGATAGAGGATCGGATAGAGGATAGGATAGGATAGCGGATAGGATAGGATAGAGGATAGGACAGGATAGAGGACAGGATAGGATAGAGGATAGGATAGGATAGAGGAAAGGATAGGATGGAGGATAGGATAGGATAGAGGATAGGATACGATAGAGGATAGGATAGGATAGGATAGACGATAGGATAGGATAGAGGATAGGATAGGATAGAGGATAGGATAGGAAAGAGGATAGGATAGGATAGAGGACAGGATAGGATAGAGGTTAGGATAGGATAGAGGAAAGGATAGGATGGAGGATAGGATAGGATAGAGGATAGGATACGATAGAGGATAGGATAGGATAGGATAGAGGATAGGATAGAGGATAGGATGGGGACCGAGGGGATATGGGCTTAGTAGTGGTGACTCGGATCCACTACTAGGTATGCCACAGTGGTGGCGGTCATATCCCTAAAATCCTCTACGCTCCACCTCCTCGTGGTGGTCCCTGGGAACACACATAGTTGTGTGTTGCTAACGGAGCGAGGGGTATTCCGCGGAAAGTAGTCCCAATGATGTATGAGGCGATGCCGGCGGGATCTTCGGATCCTGGCAGGGCCTCCCTTGCCGGTAAGGCTCACACGGAGGGATAAAAAACCGCGGAATGGGTCCTGCGATAACGACCGGGGAGGTCGCCGCAGGGCCCTTGCCGTAAACCGGTGGTCATGTTTTACCGGAACGGTGGTCTTGCCTTAATCGGCCGGGCCGCGAGGATGATAACCTCTATAAAAATCCCTAATGCCCTAAGCTTAGGTGCGCGGTGAGAGGGTACGCCCTGGCTACAGGGCGCGGCTGGTGGGGTACATCAGCCACTAGCGCACCATCTCTGGATACCTGGCGAACTCCAGTTGAAATTAGCCTTACCCGGGCAAGGAGGCTCTGCCCGGGCGTACGTGTTTTTTCCTGCCAATCTCGTGGGACCAGATATGGAATCGTATAATAAAAACCTTGATGTTGTGGGGGAGGCTGCCGATACGGCAGCAGCTGCGGCGGGGGAAGAGACGGCAGCGGTCACTGACGGGGAGGGGATGGCAACGATTACTGCCGGGGAGGACGCGGTCGTGGTCATCGCGGACGAGGACTCGGATGGGGATGAAACAATCATTTCCATCTCGAGCTCCGTCGGCTCGATCGTGACGCGCGGGGGCGCGGAGAAGCGGGGCGCGACATCTGGGGTCTCTGACCCCAAGCGTGCCCGGTTAGAGGGGGGGCAGCACACCCGCGGCGGGTCGGTGTCGCGGACGGACCCCGGGGAGGGCTCGTCGGGGACGCCCACCATGGATCTGGCCCTCGGCGGCCGCGCCGAGAGTAGTCAGACGAGGAGGGTGGATGACCTCATCGAGCTGGGTGGGAGGATGCCGACAGCGCAGCTAGTAGGGGAGGTGGAGGAGGCGATGTTGAGGGTGGAGAGAGTCTCCACCGTCTCAAAGGGCCTCAAGGGGGACCTGGCTAAAGACTTGCGGGATTGTTCTGCAGTCGCCAGGGCCCACTGCACCACCTTGATGCAGCGGTGCTTTACCGGGATGGCGTGGCAGGGTAGCCAGGAGGTGGCCCGCCTCCGCGAGCAGAACGCGGCCCTCGCGAAGGAGGCGGGTGACCTCCGGGCGAGGCTCCGGTCAATGGAGGCCGGGCGGCGGGCGAACACCGACAGCGGTCGCCGGGCGGGACATGCGCCAATAGGGGAAGCGCACCCCGCCTCCTCGACAGCGGGGGTCCGTACGCGGGGGATGGAGGCGATGGGACCGTCGGGGGAGGGAGCGGGAGTTTTGGACTCCGAAGCCCTGCTTCTCCGGGTCGGCGCGCTGATAACGGCCAGGAACCGGGAGCTAGAGGCCCGGATGGAGGAGCGGTTCCGGACGATTCTGGCCGGGTTGGCCCCGGCCCTCCGGGCGGAGGGTAAATCGGCGCGCGAGGCGACGCCGGTGGCTTCTCTGCCGGCGACGTCTGTCACCAAGGGGACTGGACCGGTGGTCGTGTCCAACGTGAGGGTGGTGCCCCCCGTTATCATTCCGCCACCGGTCGTCCCGGCCTCGTGGATGGAGGTGACGAGCAAGGCGGCGAAGAGGGCCAAGAAGAAGATGGCCGCGGAGGAGGCTGCGGCGAGAGCAGCCGCGGCCGAGGCAGCTGCCGCCGCTTCACGGCTGCAGGCTGCGAGGGAGCCGAGGGCGGCGGGCGGCGCACGAGTGCAGGGCGGCGCGAGCGCGGCGAAGCCCGCCGCCGGGAGGGACGGTGGCCTGGGACGCACCCCCAGAACGGGAGCAGTGGCCATCACCATCCCCGAGAGCTGCAAGCTCACTTATTCGGAGGTGATGGCCAGGGCAAAAGAGAGGGTGGACCTCAAGGCTATCGGGATCGAGTCGGGGGTGCTTCCCAGGCGGTCGAAAACCGGCGGGATCCTCCTGGAGGTCAGGGGTACGGGGTGCCAGGAGAAGGCACGGGCCCTCTCCGGGAGGATCGCCGAGGCGCTTGGGGGGACCGGGGTTAAGGTCTCCCAGGCGGTCAAGCGCGGCGAGGTGCGCGTGGCGGGCCTGGACGACTCGGTGTCGCCCGGGGACGTAGCGGCGGCGCTGGCGGCGGCGGGGGGGTGTTCCGCGGCGGAGTTCCGGGTCGGCGAGATCCGCAGACCCGCCTCGGAGCAGGCGCTGGGCTCCTGTTGCTCCCAGGGCCCCCTCGCGGCCGTCAAGAAAATGTTGGCGGGAGGCCGGCTGCTGGTCGGCTGGTCCTCGGCCCGCGTCGAGGCGCTGAGGGAGCGGCCCCTCCAATGCTTCCGTTGTTTGGAGACGGGGCACACGCGGGCGACATGCAAGAGCGCGGTCGACAGAGGCGCGATGTGCTACCGCTGCGGGGCGGCGGAGCACCGGGCTTCGGCCTGTAAGGCCGCCCCCAGGTGTCCGCTCTGCGCGGACCTGGGGAGACCATCGGGCCATAGATTCGGGGCCAAAGCGTGTGCCCCGGCTCCCAAGAGGGGCCGCGCGGCGACGAAAGAGAAGGGCGCGTCTGGGGCTGCATCCGCGCAGCGGCCGCAGACGGCGCCGGGGGCCCGGACCTCCCAGGGAGGGGACTCTGCAGAGCCCATGTTAGAGTAGGTACTTTTAATCCTACTCCGGTTCTGCAGGCGAACCTCAACCACTCGCGCGCGGCACAGGACCTGTTTGTCCAAGCCGTGCGCGAGTGGGGTGCTGGGCTGGCAGTTGCGGCGGAGCCGTACGCAATCCCCGAACACCCCTTCTGGGTGGGGGACGAGATCGGCTCCGTAGTAATAGTGGCGGGAAGCCGCCCCGGGTCCCCGTCGGTCTCCCTTCTGGAGCGGGGCGAGGGATTCGTGGCGGTGCAATGGGGGGACATCGCGGTTGTCGGGATCTACATCTCGCCGAGCTGTGGCCTCGATCAATTTCGGGGGTTCCTGGGCGGGCTGAACAGCTGCATCGCGCGGTGCAGCGCCCGCCCGGTTCTCGTTTTGGGAGACTTCAATGCCCACGCGGTATCGTGGGGGAGTCCCAGGACGACCACTAGGGGTAGCGAGGTGTTAACCTGGGCGGCCGGCCTGGATCTCCGGTTGATTAACCGGGGATCCACGCCGACGTGCGTGCGTCCGCAGGGGGTCTCGATTGTCGACCTGACATGGGGGACTCCCTCGGCCGTGCGCCGGGTGTCGGGATGGAGGGTGGCCGAGGAGATAGAGATTGCGTCAGACCATACGCCCATCGTCATGGACGTGTGGCCCACCCTCCACGCGCGGGATTCCCGGCCGGGCCGGGGGGACCGACGGCCGCGATGGGCCTTGAAGCGGCTGGACGCGGACGCGTTCGGGGCCGCGGTAGCCGCGGCGACATGGACGGGGCCGGCCCTGTCCGAGCTGGCGCCTGCGCAAGGGGCGAGGCGGCTGCGGGAGGTAATGACGGCGGTGTGCGACACCGCCATGCCCCGCAACCGGTTCGCCCCCAGGAGGGCGGCGTACTGGTGGTCCGCCGGCATTGCGGAGCTCCGGCGTGCCTGCAATGCCGCGCGGCGTCGGTACGGCCGAGCGCGTAGGAGGCGCGACGACGAGGAGGCGACGGCGAGGCTCGGCGGGGAGTACCGAGCCGCGCTCGGGGTTCTCCGCAGGGCTATCGCGCGGGCCAAGGCCGACGCGTGGTCGGAGCTCGTCGGCACGGTGGACTCCGATCCATGGGGGCGCCCGTACAAGCTTGTCATGAACAAGCTGCGCGCGTGGGCGCCTCCGGTGACGGAGTCGATGGACCCCCACCTGCTCGAGGGAGTGGTGGCGTCCCTCTTCCCGCGAGAGGGGGGACAACTGCGCCGCTCCCATTGGGAACAGGAGCCTCTCTCCTGGTCCGCAGAGTGGGAGGTGTCGGCCGGCGAGCTGGGTGAGGCGATGGCCAGGGCGCGGCGGGTGGGCCGCAAGGCCCCGGGCCCGGACGGGGTGCCGGGCCGCGCGTTGGTCTTGGCCCTGGAGGGGGGACTCGCCGCCGAACTCCGGCAGCTGTATAACGGCTGTCTGAGGGAGGGGGTGTTCCCCACGGAGTGGAAGTCGGGCAGGTTGGTCCTCCTTCCGAAGGGGGGCAAGTCCCGGGACTCGCCCTCAGGGTACCGGCCAATTTGTCTGCTGGACGAGGCGGGGAAGTTGTTCGAGCGCGTACTCGTTGGACGCCTCGTCCGGCACCTGTCGGCGGGAGGGGTCCCCGATCTGAGCGGGGTTCAATTCGGCTTCCGGGAGGGTCTCTCCACCGTCGACGCTATTCGGCGGGTGAGGGCTCTCTCGGAGGCCTGTACGAGGGGGGGCGGTGTTGCGTTGGCGATATCCTTGGATATCGCTAACGCGTTCAACACCGTCCCCTGGGATCGGATAATGGAGGCCCTGGTCTTCCACCGGGTGCCTCTGTATCTCAGAAGGGTGATCGGGAGCTATCTCTCCGACAGGGGTATAGAGTATCCCGGCCGGTACGGGATGGTGCGCAGGGGCGTCGTGCGCGGGGTTCCGCAGGGCTCGGTGTTGGGCCCGTTGCTGTGGAATCTTGCGTACGATCGCGTCCTGCGGGAGGAGATGCCTCCCGGGGTCAGCCTGACGTGTTACGCCGACGACACGCTGGTATTGGCCACCGGGAGGTATGCGAAGGAGGCCATCTGCCTGGCGGAGCGCGGCGCGTGGCGCGCGGTGCGCGCGATCCGGTCGCTGGGCCTAGAGGTGTCCGTCGAGAAAACCAGGGCCATGTGGTTTCTCCGCTCGGCCCGGTTGGCGGCGCCTCCCCAGTGCTGGATCTGCGTGGGGGAGGGGATGGTCAAGGTCGGGTCCCAGATGCGGTACCTGGGACTCGAGCTTGACGGCCGGTGGCGTTTTGACCGCCACCTTGGGTCGCTGGCGCCCCGGGCGGAGAGGGCGACCGCTGCGCTCGGTCGCCTTCTCCCGAATCTCGGGGGACCCTGTGGACGGGTGCGTCGTCTGTTCGCGGTGGTGGTGCGAGTTTTGGTCCTGTACGGAGCCCCTGTATGGGCGCGCGATGTCTTGGCTAGGGGGCGCAGTGGCGGCACACGGTCGCTGCTGCGTCGCATCGAGCGCAGGCTGGCCATAGGCATCGTGCGGGGGTACCGCACCATTTCATACGCGACGGCGATGGTGATGTCGGGGCTGATCCCCCTCGAGCTGGAGGCCCGCGTGTTGGCGGATGTGCATACGCACTCCAGGGAACTCCGGCTCCGGGGGGTGGCCCCGGATCAGGCGCGGCTCATGGTGGATGAGCTCAGGCGACATGCTCGGCGGCACGCAGCCCGGGAGTGGCGCGATAGCCTTCCCGGGACAAGGGAGGGCGAGAGGCGGGCCGTTCGGGCCATCCTCCCGGTGTTCGATCAATGGAACAGGGGATGGATGGGGCATAGGGTCTCCTACCGTGTGACGCAGGTGATGAGCGGGCACGGGTGCTTCGGCGACTACCTGTGTCGCATCGGGAGGGAGACCGAGGAGGCGTGTCACCACTGCGGCGAGCCGCGGGACACGGCGCAACACACTCTGGAGGAGTGTCCGGCATGGGGGGGAGAGCGCCGTGCCCTGCGGCGCGCGGTGGGCCACGACCTCTCGCTCCCGGCTGTCGTCGCTGCGGCAGCCGGTGGCGAGGAGGCGTGGAGGGGGTTCGCTTCCTTCTGCGAGCGGGTTATGCTGCGGAAGGAGGCTGCGGAACGGGATCGGGAGCGTAATCACGATCCCGGCCGAAGGGGGGGGGGAGGCGGCGCAGGGTACGCCCCGGGGGCGTACCCCCGTTGCGACGCCTCTGACGCGAGCGGGGACGCCCTTGATGATCTCGAGGCGGGGGATCGGATATCCCCTTACACTCGGTCACCAACGGCGTCCCCGGAGGCCGCCGGGCATCTCGGGCGGGGGCTCGGATGCTCATCGGGCGGCCTAACAGGGGGGGAAGGCGCCACGTCGTCCGTTGCGTGGTGCCTTCGGATAGAGTAGGTACGGGAGGGGGCCGCGTCCCCCCTGGGTGGTATGCTAAGGCGGGGGCACACCGGATTGACATGCGCGCGCAGAGCACGGGTGCCCCCAGGAGTCTAGGGACGGACGGGGAGGAGTTAGTGGGTATACTCGGCGTTGCACCAACCAGCCGAGGAGTCCCACATAACCCGGACCACCCCCCCCGGGGGGGTTCGGGTATCCGTAACGAGATTACCTCCTCGAAAAAAAAAAAAAAAAGGATAGAGGATAGGATAGGATAGAGGATAGGATAGGATACAGGATAGTATAGGATAGAGGATAGGATAGAATAGAGGATAGGATAGGATGGAGGATAGGATAGGATAGAAAATAGGATAGGATAGGATAGAGGATAGGATAGAGGATAGGATAGAGGATAGGATAGAGGATAGGATAGAGGATAGGATAGAGGATAGGATAGAGGATAGGATAGAGGATAGGATAGAGGGTAGGATAGAGGATAGGATAGAGGATAGGATAGAATAGAGGATAGGATAATATAGAGGATAGGATAGGATAGAAGATAGGATAGGATAGAGGATAATAATAGGATAGAGGATAGGATAGAGGATAGGATAGAGGATAGGATAGAGGATAAAATAGGATAGATGATAGGATAGGATAGAGGATAGTATAGGATAGAGGATAGGATAGGATAGAGGATAGGATAGGATACAGGATAGGATAGGATAGAGGATCGGACAGAGGATAGGATAGGATAGAGGATAGGATAGGATAGAGGATAGGATAGGATAGAGGATAGGATAGGATAGAGGATAGTATAGGATAGAGGATAGGATAGGATAGAGGATAGGATAGGATAGAGGATAGTATAGGATAGAGGATAGGATAGGATAGAGAATAGGATATTATAGAGGATATTATAGAGTAGAGGATAGGATAGGATAGAGGATACGATATGATAGGCGATATGATAGGATAGATGACAGGATAGGATAGAGGATAGGATAGAATAGTGGATAGGATAGCATGGATGATAGTATAGAGGATAGAATAGAGTATTGGATGGGATGAGGATATTATAGGATAGAGGATAGGTTAGGTTTGACGACAGGATAGGATAGAGGATAGAATAGGATTGAGGATAAGATAGGATAGAGGATAGGATAGGATAGAGAATAGGATCGGATAGATGATATTATGGGAAAGAGGATAGGATATGATAGAGGATACGATATTGTAGAGGATAGGATAGGATAGCGGATAGGATAGGACAGAGGATACCATAGAGGATTGGATAGTATAAATGATAGGATAGGATAGAGGATAGGATAGGATTGAGGATAGGATAGGATAGTGGATAGGATAGGATAGCATAGGGGATAGGATAGGATAGAGGATAGTATAGTATAGAGGTTACGAAAGAGGATTGGATAGTATAAAGGATAGGATAGGATAGAGGAAAGGATAGGATTGAGGATAGGATAGGATAGTGGATAGGATAGGATAGTATAGGGGATAGGATAGGATAGAGGACAGTATAGTCGAGAGGATAGGATAGGATAGAGGACAGAACAGAGGATAGGATAGGGGATTGGATGGGATAGAGGATAGGATAGGATTGAGGATAGGATAGGATTGAGGATAGGATAGGATAGAGGATGGAGATAGGATAGAGGATACGATAGGATAGAGGATCGGATAGGATAGATGATATGATAGGGTAGAGGACAGGATAGGATAGAGGATAGGATAGGATAGAGGATAGGATAGGACAGAGGGTAGGATAGGATGCAGTATGGGATAGGATTGAGGATAGGATAGGATAGAGGATGGAGATAGGATAGAGGATACGATAGGATAGAGGATACGATAGGATAGAGGATAGGATAGGATAGAGGATAGGATAGGACAGAGGGTAGGATAGGATAGAGGATGGGATAGGGTAGAGGATAGGATATTATTGAGGGTAGTAGAGGATAGAGAATGGGATAGAATAGAGGATACGATATGATACAGGATAGGATAGGATAGAGGATATGATAGGATAGAGGAGAGGATAGCGGATAGGATAGAGAATGGGATAGGATAGAGGATACGATAGGATAGATGATATTATAGGATAGAGGATAGGATAGGATACAGTATAGCATATAATAGAGGATAGGATAGGATTGTGGATAGGATAGTATAGGGGATAGGATAGGATAGAGGATAGTATAGTATAGAGGATAGGATAGGATACACGATAGGACAGAGGATTGGATAGGGGATTGGATAGGATAGAGGATAGGATAGGATTGAGGATAGGATTGGATAGAGGATAGGATAGGATAGAGGATAGAATAGGATTGAGGATAAGATTGGATAGAGGATAGGATAGAATAGAGAATAGGATAGGGGATTGTATAGGATAGAGGAGAGGATAGGATTGAGGATAGGATAGGAAAGCGGATAGGATAGTAAAGAGGATAGGATAGGATAGAGGATAGGATAGGATAGATGATATTATGGGAAAGAGGATAGGATATGATAGAGGATTCGATATTGTAGAGGATAGTATAGCATAGATGATATTATAGGATAGAGGATACGATATTATAGAGGATACGATAGGATAGAGGATAGAATAGGATTGAGGATAAGATAGGATAGAGGATAGGATAGGATAGATGATATTATGGGAAAGAGGATAGGATAGGATAGGGGATAGGATAGGATAGAGGATAGGATACGATAGGGGATAGGATAGGATAGAGAATAGGATAGGATAGATGATATTATAGAAAAAGAGGATAGGATAGGATGGAGGATACGATATTATACAGAAGACGATCTTATAGAGAATACGATCTTATAGAGGATAGGATAGGATAGAGGATAGGATAGGATAGGATAGAGAATAGGATCTTATAGCGGATAGGATGCGATACAGGGTAAGATAGGATAGAGGATAGGATAGAGGATAGGATAGAGGATTGGATAGGGTAGAGGATATTACAGGATAGAGGATTGGATAGGATAGAGGATTTGATAGGATACAGGATAGGATAGGACAGAGGATAGGATACGATAGAGGATAGAATAGGATTGATGATAGGATAGGATAGAGGATAGGATATGGTAGAGGATAGGATAGGATAGGGGATAGGATAGGATTGACGATAGGATAGGACAGAGGATAGGATACAGGATTAGATAGGATAGAGGATATTATAGAATAGAGGATAGGATAGAGGATAGGATAGGATAGAGGATAGTATAGGATACAGTATAGGATAGGGTAGAGGACAGGATAGGATAGAGGATAGGATAGGATAGAGGATAGGATAGGATAGAGGATAGGATGGGATAGAGGATAGGATAGGATAGGATAGAGGAGAGGATAGAGGATAGGATAGAGAATGGGATAGGATAGAGGATACGATAGGACAGTTGATATTATAGGATAGAGGATAGGATAGGATAGACGATAGGATAGGATAGATGATAGGATAGTATAGAGGATAGGATAGGATAGAGGATAGAATAGGATTGAGGATAAGATAGGATAGAGGATAGGACAGAGGATAGGATAGGGGATTGGGTAGGATAGAGGATAGGATAGGATTGAGGATAGGATAGGATTGAGGATAGGATAGGATTGAGGGTAGGATAGGATGCAGTATGGGATAGGATTGAGGATAGGATAGGATAGAGGATGGAGATAGGATTGACGATAGGATAGGATAGAGGATAGGATACACGATTGGATAGGATAGAGGATATTATAGAATAGAGGATAGGATAGAGGATAGGATAGGATAGAGGATAGTATAGGATACAGTATAGGATAGGGTAGAGGACAGGATAGGATAGAGGATAGGATAGGATAGAGGATAGGATAGGACAGAGGGTAGGATAGGATGCAGTATGGGATAGGATTGAGGATAGGATAGGATAGAGGATGGAGATAGGATAGAGGATACGATAGGATAGAGGATACGATAGGATAGAGGATAGGATAGGATAGAGGATAGGATAGGATAGAGGGTAGGATAGGATAGAGGATAGGGTAGGGTAGAGGATAGGATATTATTGAGGGTAGTAGAGGATAGAGAATGGGATAGAATAGAGGATACGATATGATACAGGATAGGGTAGGATAGAGGATAGGATAGGATAGAGGAGAGGATAGAGGATAGGATAGAGAATGGGATAGGATAGAGGATACGATAGGATAGTTGATATTATAGGATAGAGGATAGGATAGGATAGGCGATAGGATAGGATAGATGATAGGATAGTATAGAGGATAGGATAGGATAGAGGATAGAATAGGATTGAGGATAAGGTAGGATAGAGGATAGGACAGAGGATAGGATAGGGGATTGGGTAGGATAGAGGATAGGATAGGATTGAGGATAGGATAGGATACAGTATAGCATATAATAGAGGATAGGATAGGATTGTGGATAGGATAGTATAGGGGATAGGATACGATAGACGATAGTATAGTATAGAGGATAGGATAGGATACACGATAGGACAGAGGATAGGATAGGGGACTGGATAGGATAGAGGATAGGATAGGATTGAGGATAGGATAGGATAGAGGATAGGATAGGATAGAGGATATTATAGGATACAGTATAGGATAGGGTAGAGGACAGGATAGGATAGAGGATAGGATAGGATAGAGAATAGTATAGGATACAGTATAGGATAGGGTAGAGGACAGGATAGGATAGAGGATAGGATAGGATAGAGGATAGGATAGGACAGAGGGTAGGATAGGATGCAGTATGGGATAGGATTGAGGATAGGATAGGATAGAGGATGGAGATAGGATAGAGGATACGATAGGATAGAGGATACGATAGGATAGAGGATAGGATAGGATAGAGGATAGGATAGGGTAGAGGATAGGATATTATTGAGGGTAGTAGAGGATAGAGGATACGATAGGATAGATGATATTATATGATAGAGGATAGGATAGGATAGAGGATAGGATAGGATAGATGATAGGCTAGGATAGAGGATAGGATAGGATAGAGGATAGGATAGGATAGAGAATAGGATAGGATAGATGATATTATAGGATAAAGGATACGATATTATAGAGGATAGGATAGCATAGAAGATACGATACGATAGATGATATTATAGGAAAGAGGATAGGATATGAAAGAGGATACGATATTATAGAGGATAGGATAGGATAGAGGATAGAATACGATTGCGGATATGATAGGATAGAGGATAGACTAGGATAGAGAATAGGATAGGATAGATGATATTATGGGAAAGAGGATAGGATATGATAGAGGTTAGTATAGGATACAGTATAGGATAGGGTAGAGGACAGGATAGGACAGAGGATAGGATAGGATTGAGGATAGGATAGGATAGAGGATAGGACAGAGGATAGGATAGGGGATTGGGTAGGATAGAGGATAGAATACGATTGAGGATAGGATAGGATACAGTATAGCATATAATAGAGGATAGGATAGGATTGTGGATAGGATAGTATAGGGGATAGGATAGGATAGAGGATAGTATAGTATAGAGGATAGGATAGGATACACGATAGGACAGATGATTGGATAGGGGATTGGATAGGATAGAGGATAGGATAGGATTGAGGACAGGATAGGATAGAGGATAGGATAGGGGATTGGGTAGGATAGAGGATAGGATAGGATTGAGGATAGGATAGGATACAGTATAGCATATAATAGAGGATAGGATAGGATTGTGGATAGGATAGTATAGGAGATAGGATAGGATAGAGGATAGTATAGTATAGAGGATAGGATAGGATACACGATAGGACAGAGGATAGGATAGGGGATTGGATAGGATAGAGGATAGGATAGGATTGAGGATAGGATAGGACACAGTATAGCATATACTAGAGGATAGGATAGGATTGTGGATAGGATAGTATAGGGGATAGGATAGGATAGAGGATAGTATAGTATAGAGGATAGGATAGGATACACGATAGGACAGAGGATAGGATAGGGGATTGGATAGGATAGAGGATAGGATAGGATTGAGGATAGGATAGGATAGAGGATAGGATAGGATAGAGGATAGGATAGGATTGAGGATAGGATAGGGGATTGGATAGGATACTGCATAGGATAGGATAGAGGATAGGGTAGGATAGAGGATAGAATAGGATAGAACATAGGATAGGATAGAGGATAGAATAGGATGGATGATAGGATAGGATAGAGGATAGGATAGGGGATGGGATAGAATAGAGGGTAGGATAGGATTGAGGATAGGATAGGGTAGAGGATAGGATAGGCGATTGGATAGGATAGATGACAGAGGATAGGATTAGATAGAGGATATTGTAGGGTAGAGGATAGAATAGGATTGAGGATAGGATAGGATAGAGGATAGGATAGGATAGAGGATAGGATAGGATAGAGGATAGGATAGGATAGAGGATACGATAGGATAGAGGATAGGATAGGATAGAGGATAGGATAGGATAGAGGATAGGATAGGATAGAGGATAGGATAGGATAGAGGATAGGATAGGATAGAGGATAGGATAGGATAGAGGATAGGATAGGATAGAGGATAGGATAGGATAGAGGATAGGATAGGATAGAGGATAGGATAGGATAGAGGATAGGATAGGATAGAGGATAGGATAGGATAGAGGATAGGATAGGATAGAGGATAGGATAGGATAGAGGATAGGATAGGATAGAGGATAGGATAGGATAGAGGATAGGATAGGATAGAGGATAGGATAGGATAGAGTATAGGATAGGATAGAGGATAGGATAGGGTTGAGGATTGGATAGGATAGATGATAGGATAGTATAGAGGATAGGATAGGATAGAGGATAGGATAGGATAGAAGATAGGATAGGATTGAGGATAGGATAGGATAGATGGATAGGACAGGATAGAGGATAGGATAGGGGATTGGATATGATAGAGGATAGGAGACGATAGAGGATAGGATATAATAGAGGATAAGATAGGATAGAGAATAGGATAGGAAAGGTGATATTATGGGAAAGTGGATAGGATATGATAGAGGTTACGATTTTATAGGGGATAGGATAGGATACAGGATAGGATAGGATAGGATAGAGAAAAGGATAGGATAGATGATATTATAGGATAGAGGATAGGATAGGATTGAGGATAGGATAGGATAGATTATAGGATAGGATTGGGGATAGGATAGGATAGAGGATAGGACAGGATAGAGGATAGGATAGGATACAGGATAGGATAGGGGATTGGATATAATAGAGGATAGGATAGGACAAAGGATATGATAGAGAATAGGTTAGGATAGTGGATAGGATAGGATAGAGAATAGGATGGGGGATTGGATATGATAGAGGATAGGATAGGATAGGGTATAAGATAGGATAGAGAATAGGATAGGAAAGATGATATTATGGTAAAGAGGATAGGATATGATAGAGGATACGATATTACAGAGGATAGGATAGAATACAGGATAGGAAAGGATAGAGGATATTATAGGATAGAGGATAGGATAGGATTGCGGATAGGATAGGATAGAGAATAGGTTATGATAGAGGAAAGGATAGGATTGTGGATAGGATCGAGGATAGGAGAGGAAATAGGATAGGATAGGATTGAGGATAGGATATGATACAGGATAGGGCAGAGAATAGGATAGGGGACTGGATAGAATAGAGGATCGGATAGGATTGAGGATAGGATAGGATGGAGGATAGGATAGGATAGAGGATAGAATAGGATTGAGGATGGGATAGGAAAGAGGATAGGATAGGATAGAGGATAGGATAGGATATAGGATAGGATATAGGTTTGGATATGATAGAGGATAGGATACGATAGAGGATAGGATAGGATAGGATAGAGAATAGGATAGGATAGATGATATTATAGGTTAGAGGATACGATATTATAAATGATAGAATAGGATAGAGGATAGGATAGGATAGAGGATAGGATAGGGGATTGGATATGATAGAGGATAGGAGACGATAGTGGATAGGATATGATAGAGGATAAGATAAGATAGAGAATAGTATTGGAAAGAAGATATTATGGGAAAGAGGATAGGATATGGTAGACGATACGGTATTATAGAGGATAGGAAAGGATAGAGGATAGGATACGATTGAGGATAGGACAGGATAGGGGATTGGAAAGGATAGAGGATCTTATAGGATACAGGATAGGATAGGATTGCGGATAGGATAAGATAGAGTATAGGATAGGATTGAGGATAGGATAGGATTGCGGATAGGATAGGGTAGAGTATAGGATAGGGTTGAGGATTGGATAGGATAGATGATAGGATAGTATAGAGGATAGGATAGGATAGAGGATAGGATAGGATAGAAGATAGGATAGGATTGAGGATAGGATAGGATAGATGGATAGGACAGGATAGAGGATAGGATAGGGGATTGGATATGATAGAGGATAGGAGACGATAGAGGATAGGATATAATAGAGGATAAGATAGGATAGAGAATAGGATAGGAAAGGTGATATTATGGGAAAGAGGATAGGATGTGATAGAGGTTACGATTTTATAGAGGATAGAATAGGATACAGGATAGGATAGGATAGGATAGGATAGATGATATTATAGGATAGAGGATACGATATTATAGAGGATAGGATAGGATTGAGGAAAGGATATGATAGAGGATAGGATAGGATTGGGGATAGGATAGGATAGAGGATAGGACAGGATAGAGGATAGGATAGGATACAGGATAGGATAGGGGATTGGATAGGATAGAGGATAGAATAGGATTGAGTATAGGATAGGATTGAGGATAGGATAGGGTTGAGGATTGGATAGGATAGATGATATTATAGGATAGAGGATAGGATAGTATAGAGGATAGGATAGGATAGAGGATAGAATGGGATTGAGGATAGGATAGGAAAGACGGTAGGATAGGATAGAGGATAGGATTGGATAGAGGATAGGATATTGGATTGGATATGATAGAGGATAGGATACGATAGAGGATAGGATAGGATAGGATAGAGAATAGGATAGGATAGATGATATTATAGGATAGAGGATAGGATAGGATTGAGGATAGGATAGGATTGAGGATAGGATAGGATAGAGGATAGGACAGCATAGAGGATAGGATAGGGGATTGGATAGGATAGAGGATAGGGTAGATGATATTATAGGCAAGAGGATAGGATATGATAGATGATACGATATTATAGAGGATAGGATAGGATACAAGATAGGATAGGATAGAGTATAGGATACGATTGAGGATAGGATAGGATAGAGTATAGGTTAGGATTGAGGATAGGATATGATAGAGGATAGGACAGGATAGGGGATTGGATAGGATAGAGGATAGGATACGATAGACGATAGGATAGGATAGAGGATAGGACAGGATAGCGGATAGGATAGGGTACAGGATAGGATAGGATAGAGGATAGGATAGGATTGTGGATAGGATAGTATAGAGGATAGGATAGGGTAGAGGATAGTATAGGATAGAGGATAGGATAGGATAGAGTATAGGATAGAGTATAGAATAGAGGATTGGATAGGATAGAGGATATTATAGGATAGAAGATGGGATAGGATAGAGAATAGGATAGGATAGATGATATTATAGGATAGAGGATAGATTATGATAGAGGATACGATATTATAGAGGATAGGATAGGATAGAGGGTAGGATAGGAAAGAGGTTAGGATAGGATAGAGAATAGGATAGGAAAGATGATGTGGGAAGGTGGACCCACTCACTAATCCCCAACATAGACGAATGGATCAATAGAAAACATGGAAGCCTGGACTTTTACACCACCCAGGCCCTATCGGGGCACGGAGTTTTTAATTGTTTCAGGAAACGAATTGGAAAATCAGAGAACGACGACTGCTGGTACCACCCGTCAATAGCCGATACTCCAGAGCACACCCTGATTACCTGCCAACAATGGGACAACGAGAGGAGGCCATTACTCGACGCCCTGAAAGCCAGGCCCGAGACGCTGACCAAGGAGAGAATGATGAGGGGAATAATTCAAGACGAGAAAGCATGGAGAATCTTCGCTGCATTTTGTAGGACCATCCTCAGAAAGAAAGAGGAGGAAGAGAGAAAGAGAGAAAGACAACTCATCGATAATCCTATCATGAGAGGCATCGAGGACGACCTTGAATCGGCGGATGCAGACAGGATGCAGGACCGAATAGGATGAGCATGTTCCACAATGCGATCGATAAAGTAGGACAACCTAGAGATAAAGTAACTCGCGAGACAGAGGATAACTTGTAAATAGGGTCCAGAGTAATCAGGGGCCGCGTTACGAGAAAATCTAGAGACAGTAAGATGGCGGACTTTTATAGCAACGAAACAAAGAGAAGTTTATACAGATTTGAAAGGGTTAGAGATTGCGGATAGTCATGGCATTGCACACCGGACGGTTTTTCGAGACGGCGAACATTTTGGGACGGATTTTAGACAGTAAAACAGTATATTTACAGAGATATTTTCAGGATGAAATTTTACAAAAAACAAGATAAAATACATATAAGTCGGGATACAAAGAGATAAAAACTCTAATAACAATTTTTGATCAAATCAATACAACAGGAAATAAAGAGGAATAAACGGCAAGTAACGGTGTGGACGCACCCTACTGCCGTAGCAAAGTACACAAGGAACTCGGCCGCGTCTGGGAAAGCGCCGGTGTGCAATAACGAACTCTGCTAGGCACGTGCGAACGTGAGAGCAATGTAGACACATTATTACCGTGTGAAGACGAAAAGCAATTTCGACAACTAGAAAACAAGACGTAGATGGATAAATCGCATACTCAAACTAGGCTGTTTTTGGGATGACAAGTACCGTCGGTGAACAATAATAATAAATACCTTTGTATGCATCAAATAAACCAATTTAAGAAATACTCTCAAAAAGAGAAAAGGGACAAAATAGAGAAAGACAAAGTAAAAAGAATTTTACGAATCATTTTAAATATAAGACTTAATACTAGAACGAAATTTTGAAATACTTCGTTTATGTTACAACAGCGATGATATCTCAAGCATAGGAAACGATGTGAACGCTTCCAAAGATATAGCGTAACACGTGCCTCACACGTTATCCCCAGAAATGGCCAGATAGGGGAGAGTATGCGAAAAGAAAAAGGCTAGGAGTAGGCAGTAAACGAGAACGGTTAAAATTTTCGAATTTTACTTAAGTATAAGAAGCTATAACAACTAACAATTGTTCAAGAAAAAAGGACACGATGCCCTCCCAGCGCGAGGTACAAGGGTATAAGCAAAACCTAACGGGCAGAATCGACCTCGACGGGGTTTCGGTTAGAGGAAACATGTGAGCGAGAAGTTTTCAAAAACAGGGGGTTACTCCAGTTCAACTCCTTGTCCCAGGGTAAAATAAAAACAAAGTCACGACTCAAAACGGTTGGCGACAGGAGCGGGGGAATGTCACCGAGGCCTCCCTCGTCCCAGAGCAAAACCCACAGGTCATACCGATTTGAATTCTCAACCGAGACACATCAGGCGAATATCGCACAGGAAGTCAAAGTTGAAATTAAAATTAGACAATCGAAATAGGGAAAGTTTAGTGTTTTAGAGTAGAAAGAGAAATTATAGTTACAATCCGGGACGCGAGTTTTTTGCAAAACACGGTGTGCCGGGACTAAAAACCCTGAAAAAAGGGAGAAATCCCTTAAAACAGGATAAACAGTGAAAATTAAATATTCATACAGAATTAGAACCTAAATAAAAAATTAACCCACGAAAAGTTAGTATAGGCAGAAATAATAATAGAAATTGCTCTTCTCCTCTCTTCTGGGAAACAGTTAAAACAATTTTATAGTCAAAAATAGAAGGAATAGTCGAGTAACAAATAAAATCGCGAAATAAGTGGTACAACTTATGTTAGGGAATAAAATAGAGTGTTTTTTAATCTTTAATTTTTATTTAATTGAATAGTAACAAAAGAAATAGATTAATAAACAAAAAAAGTAGCTTAACCGTTAGAAACAAAAGGTCAATTCAACAAATAATCAAAAACAGAAAGAAGGATAAAATAAAGTTTAAAATTTGAATTCAAAATTACAAAATTACACCCATTAAACTCATTTATTTAATCATAAATAGTGGAATAGTATTAAAATAATACAATAGGTCAAATAGGTCGCATAAAACCCAATCTATAGTACAGAAGTAACGAAATTAATAATAAAAGCCGATATAAGTAATATTAACTGATTCCCAAAAGAGTGAGTGAGACAGAGAGCAGAGAGCAGAGAGGAGGGTTAAGAATAATTAACTAATAAATCGAAAAATTAACTCAAAAAGTAGTATAAAGGGGGTTCCGAATAATTGATACTAAGAGAAAATGATAATCAATAATTTTCTATTTTTTATTCAGAATCAAGTCAGATAAAGTACTTACCTTATACTTACCAAAAAAAGTGGAGATTTCGGACGGCTTCAATCTGGAAAAAAGAGACCTGCCAGGTAGTCCGTAGACCGGGAGGTTTTTATCTGAAAGAGAACAAAAAGACATAGTGAAAAAGAAAAAGTAAAAAGTAAAAGATAAAAGCTAAAAGAAAAAGTGTTTAGACTTTATAGAATTAATTAACTAATTAAAGAAACAATAAAGAGTACAATAAAGAAAAAGCGAAAAAGCTAAAAGCAAAAGAGAGAGACTTAGTAAATAAACTAGTTTAATTAATTAATCGAATTAAGCAAGTTACAATAAATAAATAAATAAATAGCGGGTACTGAAATAGTATAAGTTAGGGTTAGGGTTAGTTTTTAAAAAATATTTAAAAAATTTTTTAAATAAAAAGAATAAGACAAAGAGACAATAGAGACAAAGAGACATAGAGACACTCAGGTGAAGTGAAATAAACTAAAAGTTATTAACTCCTCAACCGAGTGGTATTAGTGGTATTAGTGAAACAAAGACAGGAATACCCTGGGACAAGGAGGACTCGAGTAATCGAAGGTGTTGGTGTACTCGCCCACACGGAGGAAAAGAGGATCGAGCGTAAGGGGTCGGTCCTGCCTGTCCTCCGATAGGCCGTAAGATTTAGACGAAGAAAAGGGGTATAAGGTAGGACAAAAAACAGCGAAATTTGTCCGATCGATACGAAACGAGAGAGCTTTGTATTATCGAGGGCGGCGATCATTCGAGGGTCTAAAAGGAGAAAAATTCTCCCCCCTGGGAAATATTTTTCGATTTGCCCCCCTCCCCCCCTCCGAGATACGAGAATAACTTTAGTTATAATAAGAGTTAGAGAAAAAGTGTACAGGAATAAAAGATAGGGCTAGGCGTTAGCTGTCCAACGAGCCGTCACACGACCCATTTGGACTCAGTTGAATTTAGGCTTTATACCGGGTGACCCAAAAAGTTTTCGACCGAAGATCATTCTGAGCACGTGTGTCGATACCTGGGGGAACGCTAGGCGGAACCTTTGATCTCCGAAGCAGGGCTTCGGAAGGAAAAATTTTTCGCCCCCCCCCCCCATCCTTTCAGAGATATCGACACCCGCGACCGGAAGGCGGCGATTTTTGGAAAAATTTTCAACGGTGCGAGTTCTGGAAACCCCAACGCCTATCCAGACCTACAAGAAAAAGTGGGGGTTAATTATAGCAAAACCCCCACTCCCCTCTTGAACAAATCCAAAAAACGCGTTTTTCGGCAATTTTTGGCGATTTTCAAGCAATTTTTGGGCAATTTTACGCAAATTTATGTAATTTCGATACGATTTTTGTTTATTACTTGTACTTTTTTGACATTTTTTAGACAATTTTTATTTCCGCGGAAGCGATTTCAGCACGTTTTTAGCTGAGTCCCCGCGATCTTCCCGCAATTACGAAGCAATTTTGGCAATTTTTTGTTTTCTCCTTAGAGTTTTTACGTGCTCAGAGCGTCCGTCCCCGACAATTTCTTCTCGCGAAACCGAAAAGTTTAAAATTTTAGGGCGACTAACAGCGATTCGAGAACACCTGTACAGAGATACTAACTTTAGCGTGCGGCTTTTTGCGTAATTTTTAATAATTTTAAGATTAACCGTAGATTAGAGTATACTAGAACAAATAAGAATAGAATTATTATAATAAGAATAATTATAAGTTATATATAGGAGTTAGTTTTACGTCTATTACAATTAGAATTTCGATTGTTAACCTGAAAATTGACCAATAATTGGTAAATTGTAGAAACTGAATTTAAAATACATAGACAAATACCTGTTAAAAAAAAAAAGGATAGGAAAGATGATATTATGGGAAAGAGGGTAGGGTATGATAGACCATACGATATTACAGAGGATATGATAGGATTGCGGATAGGATAGGATAGAGTGTAGGATAGGATTGAGGATAGGATAGGGTTGAGGATTGGATCGGATAGATGATATTATAGGATAGAGGATAGGATAGTATAGAGGATAGGATAGGATAGAGGATAGGATCGGATAGAGGAAAGGACAGAACAGAGTATAGGATAGGGGATTGGATAGGATAGAGGATGGGATAGGATAGAGGATACGATAGGATAGTGGATAGGATAGGATAGAGGATAGGATAGGATAGAGGATAGGATAGGATAGTGGATAGGATAGGATAGAGGATAGGATAGGGTGGAGGATAGGATATTATTGAGGGTAGGAGAGGATAGAGGATGGGATAGAATAGAGGATAGGATAGGATAGAGGATGGGATAGGATTGTGGATAGGATAGTATGGAGGATAGGATAGGGTAGAGGATAGTATAGGATAGAGGATAGGATAGGATAGAGTATAGGATAGAATATAGAATAGAGGATTGGATAGGATAGAGGATATTATAGGATAGAAGATAGGATAGGATAGACAATAGGATAGGATAGATGATATTATAGGATAGAGGATAGATTATGATAGAGGATACGATATTATAGAGGATAGGATAGGATAGAGGGTAGGATAGGAAAGAGGATAGGATAGGATAGAGAATAGGATAGGAAAGATGAATTTATGGGAAAGAGGGTAGGGTATGATAGACCATACGATATTACAGAGGATTTGATAGGATTGCGGATAGGATAGGATAGAGTATAGGATAGGATTGAGGATAGGATAGGGTTGAGGATTGGATAGGATAGATGATATTATAGGATAGAGGATAGGATAGTATAGAGGATAGGATAGGATAGAGGAGAGGATAGGATAGAGGAAAGGAGAGAACAGAGGATAGGATAGGGGATTGGATAGGATAGAGGATACGATAGGATAGAGGATACGATAGGATAGAGGATGGGATAGGATAGAGGATACGATAGGATAGAGGATACGATAGGATAGAGGATAGGATAGGATAGTGGATAGGATAGGATAGAGGATAGGATAGGGTTGAGGATAGGATAGGATAGAGGATAGGACAGGAGAGAGAATAGGATAGGGGATTAGATAGGATAGAGGATAGGAGACGATAGAGGATAGGATATAATAGAGGATAAGATAGGATAGAGAATAGGATAGGAAAGGTGATATTATTTGAAAGAGGTTAGGTTATGATAGAGGTTACAATTTTATAGAGGATAGGATAGGATACAGGATAGGATAGGATAGAGGATGGGACAGGGAATTGGATATGATAGAGGATAGGAGACGATAGAGGATAGGATAGGATAGAGGATAGGATAGGATAGAGGATATTATAGGATAGACGATAGGATAGGATAGAGCATGGGATAGGATAGAGGATAGGATAGGAAAGAGGATAGGATAGGATAGAGGATAGGATAGGATAGAGGATAGGATATTGGATATGATATGATAGAGGATAGGATACGATAGAGGATAGGATAGGATAGGATAGAGAATAGGATAGGATAGATGATATTATAGGTTAGAGGATACGATATTATAGAGGATAGGATAGGATTGAGGATAGGATAGGATAGAGGATAGGACAGCATAGTGGATAGGATAGAGGATACGATATTATAGAGGATAGGATAGGATTGAGGACAGGATAGGATAGAGGATAAGACCGCATAGAGGATAGGAAAGGGGATTGGATAGGATAGAGGATAGGATAGGATTGAGTATAGGATAGGATTGAGGATAGGATAGGATAGGGGATAGGATAGAGTATAGGATAGAGGATTGGATAGGATAGAGGAGAGAATATGATAGAAGATACGATATTATAGAGGATAGGATAGGATAGGGGATTGGATATGATAGAGGATAGGAGACGATAGAGGATAGGATAGGATAGAGGATAAGATAGGATAGAGAATAGGATAGGAAAGGTGATATTATGGGAAAGAGGATAGGATATGATAGAGGTTACGATTTTATAGAGGATAGGATAGGATACAGGATAGGATAGGATAGAATATAGGATAGGGGATTGGATATGATAGAGGATAGGATAGGATAGAGGATAGGACAGCATAGAGGATAGGATAGGATAGAGGATATGATAGGATAGGATAGAGAAACGGATAGTATAGATGATATTATAGGATAGAGGATACGATATTATAGGGGATACGATAGGATTGAGGATAGGATAGGATAGAGGATAGGATAGGATTGGGGATAGGATAGGATAGAGGATAGGACAGGATAGAGGATAGGATAGGATACAGGATAGGATAGGTTAGAGGATAGGATAGGATTGTGGATAGGATAGTATAGAGGATAGGATAGGGTAGAGGATAGTATAGGATAGAGGATAGGATAGGATAGAGGATAGGATAAAGTATAGGATAGAGGATTGGATAGGATAGAGGATATTATAGGATAGAGGATAGGATAGGATAGAGAATAGGATAGGATAGATGATATTATAGGATAGAGGGTAGAATATGATAGAGGATACGATATTATAGAGTATAGGATAGGGGATTGGATAGGATAGAGGATAGGATAGGGGATTAGATATGATAGAGGATAGGAGACGATAGAGGATAGGATAGGATAGAGGATAAGATAGGATAGAGAATAGGATAGGAAAGGTGATATTATTTGAAAGAGGATAGGTTATGATAGAGGTTACAATTTTATAGAGGATAGGATAGGATACAGGATAGGATAGGATAGAGGATGGGATAGGGAATTGGATATGATAGAGGATAGGAGACGATAGAGGATAGGATAGGATAGAGGATAGAATAGGATACAGGATATTATAGGAAAGACGATAGGATAGGATAGAGGATGGGATAGGATAGAGGGTAGGATAGGATAGGATAGAGAATAGGATAGGATAGATGATATTATAGGATAGAGGATACGATATTATAGAGGATAGGATAGGATTGAGGATAGGATAGGATAGAGGATAGGACAGCATAGAGGATAGGATAGAGGATACGATATTATAGAGGATAGGATAGGATTGAGGATAGGATAGGATAGAGGATAGGACCGCATAGAGGATAGGAAAGGGGATTGGATAGGATAGAGGATAGGATAGGATTGAGTATAGGATAGGATTGAGGATAGGATAGGATAGTGGATAGGATAGAGTATAGGATAGAGGATTGGATAGGATAGAGGATAGAATATGATAGAGGATACGATATTATTGAGGATAGGATAGGATAGGGGATTGGATATGATAGAGGATAGGAGACGATAGAGGATAGGATAGGATAGAGGATAGGATAGGGGATTGGATAGGATAGAGGATAGGATAGGATAGAGGATAGGATAGGATAGAGGATATGATAGGATAGGATAGAGAAACGGATAGTATAGATGATATTATAGGATAGAGGATACGATATTATAGGGGATACGATAGGATTGAGGATAGGATAGGATAGAGGGTAGGATAGGATTGGGGATAGGATAGGATAGAGGATAGGACAGGATAGAGGATAGGATAGGAAAGAGGATAGGATAGGATAGAGGATAGGATAGGACAGATGATAGGATAGGATAGAGGATAGGATAGAGGATAGGGGAGGATAGGGGATACTATATTGGATAGGATACGATAGAGGATAGGATAAAGTATAGGATAGAGGATTGGATAGGATAGAGGATATTATAGGATAGAGGATAGGATAGGATAGAGAATAGGATAGGATAGATGATATTATAGGATAGAGGGTAGAATATGATAGAGGATACGATATTATAGAGGATAGGATAGGATAGAGGATAGGATAGGGGATTGGACAGGATAGAGGATAGGATAGGGGATTAGATATGATAGAGGATAGGAGACGATAGAGGATAGGATAGGATAGAGGATAAGATAGAATAGAGAATAGGATAGGAAAGATGATATTATGGGAAAGAGGATAGGATATGATAGAGCATACGATATTACATAGGATAGGATAGGATACAGGATAGGATAGGAAAGAGGATAGGATAGGATAGAGAATGGGATAGGGCATTGGAAAGGATAGAGGATATTATAGGATAGAGGATAGGATATGATTGCGGATACTATAGGATAGAGTATAGGATAGGATGGAGGATAGGATAGGGTTGAGGATAGGATATGATAGAGGATAGGATAGGATAGAGGATAGCATAGGATAGATGATATTGTAGGAAAGAGGATAGGATATGATAGAGGATACGATATTATAGAGGCTAGGGTAGGATAGAGGATAGGATAGGTTGGAGGACAGGATAGGATAGTGGATAATATAGGATGGATGATAGGATAGGTAATTGGAGAGGATAGAGGATAGAATAGGATAGATGATATTATAGGATAGGGGATAGGATAGAATAGAGGATAGTATAGGATAGGATAGGATTGAGGATAGGATAGGATAGAGGATAGGACAGGATAGAGGATAGGATAGGATAGAGAATAGGATAGGGTGGAATTTGGATAGGATAGAGGATAGGATAGGATAGAGGAAAGGAAAGGATATTATAGGATAGAGGATAGGATATGATTGCGGATACTATAGGATAGAGTATAGGATAGGATGGAGGATAGGATAGGGTTGAGGATTGGATAGGATAGAGGATAGGATAGGATAGATGATAGGATAGGGGATTGGATATGATAGAGGATAGGAGACGATAGAGGATAGGATAGGATAGAGGATAGGATAGGATAGAGGATATTATAGGATAGACGATAGGATAGGATAGGGGATGGGATAGGATAGAGGATAGGATAGGATAGGATAGAGGATAGGATAGGATAGATGATAGGATAGGATAGAGGATAGGATAGAGGATAGGATAGGATAGGGGATACGATATTGGATAGGATACGATAGAGGATAGGATAGGATTGAGGATAGGGTAGGGTAGAGGATAGGATAGGATAGAGGATAGAATAGGATAGATGATAGGATAGGAAAGTGGATAGGATTGGATAGAGGATAGGATAGGATAGAGGAAAGGATAGGATGGAGGATAGGATAGGTAATTGGAGAGGATAGAGGATAGGATAGGATAGAGGATAGGATAGAGGAAAGGATAGGTTAGAGGATAGGATAGGAAATTGGAGAGGATAGAGGATAGGATAACATAGAGGATATGATAGGATAGAGGATAGGATAGAGGATAGGATAGGATAGATGATAGGATAGGATAGGATAGATGATAGGATAGGATAGGGGATAGGATAGGATAGACGATAGGATAGGATTGAGGATAGGATAGGAATGTGGATAGGATAGGATAGAGGATAGGATAGGATAGAGGAAAGGATAGGATTGAGGATAGGATAGGTAATTGGAGAGGATAGATGATAGGATAGGATAGAGGATAGGGTATAAGATAGGATAGAGGATGAGATAGGATTGAGGATAGGATATGATAGAGGATAGGATAGGATAGAGGATAGCATAGGATAGATGATATTGTAGGAAAGAGGATAGGATATGATAGAGGATACGATATTATAGAGGCTAGGGTAGGATAGAGGATAGGATAGGTTGGAGGACAGGATAGGATAGTGGATAATATAGGATGGATGATAGGATACGTAATTGGAGAGGATAGAGGATAGAATAGGATAGATGATATTATAGGATAGGGGATAGGATAGAATAGAGGATAGTATAGGATAGGATAGGATTGAGGATAGGATAGGATAGAGGATAGGACAGGATAGAGGATAGGATAGGATAGAGAATAGGATAGGGTGGAATTTGGATAGGATAGAGGATAGGATAGGATAGAGGAAAGGATAGGATAGGATAGGATTGAGGATAGGATAGGATAGAGGATAGGACAGGATAGAGGATAGGAAAGGATACAGTATAGCATATAATGGAGGATAGGATAGGATTGTGGATAGGATAGTATAGGAGATAGGATAGGATAGAGGATAGTATAGTATAGAGGATAGGATAGGATACACGATAGGACAGAGGATAGGATAGGATACACGATAGGACAGAGGATAGGATAGGGGATTGGATAGGATAAAGGATAGGATAGGATTGAGGATAGGATAGGATAGAGGATAGGATAGGATAGAGGATAGGTTAGGGGACTGTATAGGATAGAGGATAGGATAGGATTGAGGACAGGATATCATAGAGGATAGGACAGGATAGAGGATAGGATAGGATAGGATAGAGGATACGATAGGATTGAGGATAGGATAGGATAGAAGGTAGGATAGGATTGAGGATAGAATAGGATAGAGGATAGGACAGGATAGAGGATAGGATAGGGGATTGGATAGGATGGAGGATAGGATACGATAGAGGATAGGATAGGATATTGTACAGAATAGGATAGGATAGATGATATTATTGGATAGAGGATACGATATTATAGAGTATAGGATAGGGTAGGGCATAGGATAGGATAGAGGATAGGATAGGATTGAGGATAGGATAGGATAGAGGATAGGACAGGATAGAGGATAGGATAGAGGACAGGATAGGATAGAGAATAGGATAGGATAGATGATAGGATAGGGGATTGGATATGATAGAGGATAGGAGACGATAGAGGATAGTGTAGGATAGAGGATACGATATTATAGAGGATAGGATAGGATAGAGGATGGGATAGGATTGAGGATAGGATAGGATAGAGGATAGGACAGGATAGAGGATAGGTTAGGGGATTGTATAGGATAGAGGATAGGATAGGATTGAGAACAGGATAGGATAGTGGACAATATACGATGGATGATAGGATAGAGGATAGAATAGAGGTTTGGATAGGATAGAGGATAGGATAGGATAGAGGATAGAATAGGATAGATGATAGGATAGGAAAGTGGATAGAATAGGATAGGATAGGGGATGGGATAGGATAGAGGATAGGATAGGAAAGAGGATAGGATAGGATAGAGGATAGGATTGGGGATTGGATATGATAGAGGATAGGATAGGATAGAGGATAGGATGGGATAGAGGAAAGGATAGGATAGGGGATAGGATACGGGATTAGATAGGATAGAGGATAGTATAGGATACGGGATTGGATAGGATAGAGGATAGGATAGGATAGAGGATAGGATAGGATAGAGAATAGGATAGGATAGATGATATTATAGGAGAGCGGATAGGATAGATGATATTATAGGAAAGAGAATAGGATATGATAGAGGATACGATATTATAGAGGATAGGATAGGATAGAGGATATTCTATAGCAGAGGATAGGATAGGATTGTGGATACGATAGGATAGAGGATAGGATAGGATAGAGGATACGATAGGATAGAGGATAGTATAGGATAGTGGATAGGATAGGATAGAAGATAGGATAGAGTATAGGATAGAGGATTGGATAGGATTGAGGATATTATAGGATAGAGGATAGGATAGAGTATAGGATAAGATTGTGGATAGGATAGAGTTGAGGATTTGATAGGATAGAGGATAGGATAGGGGATTGGATAGGATAGAGGATAGTATAGGATAGAGGATAGGATTGGGGATTGGATATGATAGAGGATAGGATAGGATAGAGGATAGGATGGGATAGAGGAAAGGATAGGATAGGGGATAGGATACGGGATTGGATAGGATAGAGGATAGTATAGGATAGAGGATTGGATAGGATAGAGAATAGGATAGGATAGATGATATTGTAGGAGAGCGGATAGGATACATGATATTACAGGAAAGAGGATAGGATATCATAGAGGATACGATATTATAGAGGATAGAATAGGATAGAGGATAGGATAGGGGATTGGATTGGATTGAGGTTAGGATACGATAGAGGACAGGATAGGGGATTGGATAGGATAGAGGATAGGATAGGATTGAGGATAGGATAGGATAGAGGATAGGATAGGATAGAGGATAGGGTAGAATTTGGATATTATACGGGATAGGATAGGATAGAGGATAGGATAGGATAGAGAATAGGATATTATAGAGGATATTATAGGGTATAGGATGGGATAGGACAGAGGATACGATATGATAGGCGATATGATAGGATAGAGGACAGGATAGGATAGAGGACAGGATAGTATAGTGGATAGGATAGGATAGAGGATAGGATAGGATAGAGGATAGGATAGGATAGAGGATAGGATGAGATAAAGGATAGGATAGGGTTGAGGATAGGATCGGATAAAGAATAGGATAGGATAGAGGATAGGATAGGATAGAGGATAAGATAGGATAGAGGATAGGATAGGATAGAAGACAGGATAGGATAGAGGGTAGGGTAGAATTTGGATAGGATACAGGATAGGATAGGATAGAGGATAGGATAGGATAGAGAATAGGATAGGATTGAGGATATTATAGGGTAGAGGATAGGATAGGATAGAGGATACGATATGATAGAGGATAGGATAGAGGATAGGATATAATGCAGTATAGGATAGGATTGATGATAGGATAGGATAGGGGATTGGATAGGATAGTGGACAGTATAGGATAGAGGATAGGCTAGGATGGAGGATACGATATTATGGGCGATGGGATAGGATAGAGGACAGGATAGGATAGCGTAGTGGATAGGATAGGATGGATGATATTATAGAGCATAGAATAGAGGATTGGATGCGATGAGGATATTATAGGATAGAGGATAGGTTAGGATTGAGGACAGGATAGGATAGAGGATAGGGTAGAATTTGGATATTATACAGGATAGGATAGGATAGAGGATAGAATAGGATAGAGAATAGGATATTATAGAGGATATTATAGGGTAGGAGATAGGATAGGATAGAGGAAACGATATGATAGGCGAAATTATAGGATAGAGGACAGGATAGGATAGAGAATAGGATGAGATAAAGGATAGGATAGGGTTGAGGATAGGTTCGGATAGAGGATAGGATAGGATAGAGGATAGGATAGGATAGAGGATAGGATGAGATAAAGGATAGGATAGGGTTGAGGATAGGATTGGATAGAGGATAGGATAGGATAGAGGATAGGATAGGATAGAGGATAGGATAGGATAGAGGATAGGATAGGATAGAGGATAGGATAGAATAGTGGATAAGATAGGATAGAGGATAGGATAGGATAGAGGATAGGATCGGATAGAGGATAGGATAGGATAGAGGATAGGATAGGATAGAGGATAGGATGAGTTAAAGGATAGGATATGGTTGAGGATAGGATTGGATAGAGGATACGATAGGATTGAGGATAGGATAGGATAGAGGATAGGATAGGATAGAGGATGGGATAGGATAGAGGATACGATAGGATAGAGGATTGGATAGGATAGAGGATAGGATAGGATAGAGGATAGGATAGGATAGGATAGGGGATACTGTAGGATATAGGATAGGATAGGATAGAGGATAGGATAGGATAGAAAATAGGATAAAACAGAGGATAGGATAGGATAGATGATAGGATAGGTTAGAGGATCGGATAGGATAGGGTATAGGTTAGGATTGAGGATAGGTTAGGATAGAGGATAGGATAGAGGATACGATGGAGCATTGGATAGGATTGAGGATAGGATAGGATAGAGGATGGGATAGGATAGATGATACCATAGGATAGAGGATACGATAGGATAGAGGATAGGATAGGATAGAGGATAGGATAGGATAGAGAATAGGATAGGATTGAGGATTGGATAGAGAATACGATAGGATAGAGGATAGGATACGATAGAGGATAGGATAGGATAGAGGATAGGATAGGATAGAGGATAGGATACGATGGAGGATAGGATAGCATAGGATACAGAATAGGATAGGATAGATGATATTATAGGATTGAGGACAGGATAGGATAGTGGATAGGATAGGATATACGATAGGTTAAGTTAGAGATAGTATAGAGGATAGGATAGGATTGAGGATAGGATAGAGGATAGGATAGGATAGAGGATAGTATAGGGGATTGGATTGCATAGAGGATAGGATACGATAGAGCATAGGATAAGGGATTGGATAGGATAGAGGATAGGATAGGATTGAGGATAGGATATAATGGAGTATAGGATAGGATTGAGGATAGGATAGGATAGAGGATGGGATAGGATAGATGACACCATAGGATAGAGGATACGATAGGATAGAGGATAGGATAGGATAGGGGATAGGATAGGATAGAGGATAGGATACGATAGGGGATAGGATAGGATAGAGAATAGGATAGGATAGATGATATTATAGAAAAAGAGGATAGGATAGGATGGAGGATACGATATTATACAGAAGACGATCTTATAGAGAATACGATCTTATAGAGGATAGGATAGGATAGAGGATAGGATAGGATAGGATAGAGAATAGGATCTTATAGAGGATAGGATGCGATAGAGGGTAGGATAGGATAGAGGATAGGATAGAGGATAGGATAGAGGATTGAATAGGATAGAGGATATTATAGGATAGAGGATTGGATAGGATAGAGGATAGGATAGGATTTAGGAAAGGATGAGATAAAGGATAGGATAGGATTGAAGATAGGATAGGATAGAGGATAGGATAGGATTGAGGATAGGATAGGATAGGATAGAGGATAGGATAGGATAGAGGATGGGATAGGATAGAGGATACGATAGGATTGAGGATAGGATAGGATAGAGGATAGGATAGGATAGAGGATAGGATAGGATAGAGGATAGGATAGGATAGAGGATAGGATAGAGGATATGATTGGATAGAAGATAGGGTAGAATTTGGATAGAATACAGGATAGGATAGGATAGAGGATAGGATAGGATAGAGATTAGGATATTATAGAGGATATTATAGGGTAGAGGATAGGATAGGATAGAGGATAGGATAGGATAGAGAATAGGATAGAATAGATGATAGGATAGGGGATTGGATAGGATAGAGGATAGGATAGGATTGAGGATAAGATAGGATAGAGGATAGGACAGCATAGAGGATAGGATAGGGGATTGGATAGGATAGAGGATAGGGTAGATGATATTATAGGATAGAGGATACGATATTATAGAGGATAGGATAGGATAGAGGATAGGATAGGATAGAGAATAGGATAGGGGATTGGATAGGATAGAGGATAGGATAGGATTGAGGATAGGATAGAATAGAGGATAGGATAGGATAGAGGATAGAATAGGATTGAGGATAAGATAGGATAGAGGATAGGTTAGGATAGATGATCTTCTAGGATAGAGGATAGGATATGATGAAGGATACGATATTATAGAGGATAGGATAGGATACAGTATAGCATATAATAGAGGATAGGACAGGATCGTGGATAGGTTAGTATAGGGGATAGGATAGTATAGAGGATAGTATAGTATAGAGGATAGGATAGGATAGAGGATAGGATAGGATTGAGGATAGGATAGGATAGAGGATAGAATAGGATTGAGGATACGATAGGATAGAGGATAGGATAGAATAGAGAATTGGATAGGGGATTGGATAGGATAGAGGATAGGATAGGATTGAGGATAGGATAGTAAAGAGGATAGGATAGGATAGAGGATAGGATAGGATAGAGGATAGAATAGGATTGAGAATAGGATATGATAGAGGATACGATAGAGAATTGGGTAGTATAAAGGATAGGATAGGATAGAGGATTGGATAGGATTGAGGATAGGATAGGATAGGATAGTGGATAGGATAGGATAGGATAGGATAGTGGATAGGATAGGATAGTATAGGGAATAGGCTACGATAGAGGATAGTATAGTATAGAGGATAGGATAGGATACAGGAGAGAATAGGATTGAGGATAAGATAGGATAGAGGATAGGATAGAATAGAGAATTGGATAGGGGATTGGATACGATAGAGGATAGGATAGGATTGAGGATAGGATAGGAAAGAGGATAGGATAGTAAAGAGGATAGGATAGGATAGAGGATATGATAGGATAGAGAAGAGGATAGGATAGAGGATAGGACAGAGGATAGGATAGGGGATTGGATAGGATAGAGGATAGGATAGGATTGAGGATAAGATAGGATAGAGGATAGGGTAGGGTAGAGGATAGGATAGGATAGAGAATAGGATAGGATAGATGATATAATGGGCAAGGGGATAGGATATGATAGAGGATACGATATTATAGAGCATAGGATAATATACAGGATAGGATAGGATAGAGGATAGGATAGGATTGAGGATGGGATAGGATAGAGGATTGGATAGAGGATAGGACAGGATAGAGGATAGGATAGGGGATTGGATAAAATAGAGGATAGGATACGATAGACGACAGGATAGGATAGAGTATAGGATAGGATAGAGAATAGGATAGAATAGATGATAGGATAGGGGATTGGATATGATAGAGGATAGGAGACGATAGAGGATAGGATACAATAGAGGATAAGATAGGATAGAGAATAGGATAGGAAAGGTGATATTGTAGGAAAGAGGATAGGATATGATAGAGGATACGATATTATAGAGGATAGGATAGGATAGAGGATAGAGGATAGGATTGAGGATAGGATAGGGGATTGGATAGGATAGAGGATACTATACGATAGAGGATAGGATATGATGGAGGATAGGATAGGATAGAGAATAGGATAGGATAGATGATATTATAGGAAAGAGGATTGGATATGATAGAGGATACGATATTATAGAGGATAGGATAGGATAGAAGATAGGATAGGATTGAAGATAGGATAGGGGATTGGATAGGATAGAGGATAGGATACGATAGAGGATAGGATATGATGGAGGATAGGATAGGATAGAGAATAGGATAGGATAGATGATATTATAGGAAAGAGGATAGGATATGATAGAGGATAAGATATTATAGACAATAGGATAGGGTAGGGGATAGGATAGGATAGAGGATAGGATAGTATAGAAGATAGGATCAGTTAGAGGATAGGATAGGATAGAGTATAGGATAAGGGATTGGATAGGATAGAAGATAGGATAGGATTGAGGATAGTATATGATAGAGGATAGGATAGGATAGAGGATACGATAGGATTGAGGATAGTATAGGATAGCGGATATGATAGGATAGAGGATAGGATAGGATAGAGGATACGATAGGATTGAGGATAGGATGGGGTAGAGGATAGGATACGATAGAGGATAGGATAGGATGGAGGATACGATATTAAAGAGGATAGGATAGGATTGAGGATAGGATATGATAGAGGATATGATATTATAGAGGATAGGATAGGATCGAGGATAGGATAGGATTGAGGATAGGATGGGGTAGAGGATAGGATACGATAGAGGATAGGATAGGATGGAGGATACGATATTATAGAGGATAGGATAGGATTCAGGATAGGATATGATAGAGGATAGGATAGGATAGAGGATAAGATTGGATAGAGGATAGGATAGGATTGAGGATAGGATAGGATAGAGGATAGGATAGGATAGAGGATACGATAGGATTGAGGATAGTATAGGATAGCGGATAGGATAGGATTGAGGGTAGGATAGGATAGATGATAGGATAGGATAGGATAGAGGATAAGATTGGGGATCGGATAGGATAGAGGATTGGATACGATAGAGGATAGGATAGGATTGAGGGTAGGATAGGAAAGAGGATAGGATAGTAAAGAGGTTAGGATAGGACAGCGGATAGGATAGGGGATTGGATAGGATAGAGGATAGGATAGGATTGAGGATAAGATAGGATAGAGGATAGGATAGGGTAGAGGATAGGATAGGATAGAGAATAGGATAGGATAGATGATATAATGGGCAAGAGGATAGGATATGATAGAGGATACGATATTATAGAGCATAGGATAATATACAGGATAGGATAGGATAGAGGATAGGATAGGATTGAGGATGGGATAGGATAGAGGATTGGATAGAGGATAGGACAGGATAGAGGATAGGATAGGGGATTGGATAAAATAGAGGATAGGATACGATAGACGACAGGATAGGATAGAGGATAGGATAGGATAGAGAATAGGATAGAATAGATGATAGGATAGGGGATTGGATATGATAGAGGATAGGAGACGATAGAGGATAGGATACAATAGAGGATAAGATAGGATAGAGAATAGGATAGGAAAGGTGATATTGTAGGAAAGAGGATAGGATATGATACAGGATACGATATTATAGAGGATAGGATAGGATACAGGATAGTATATGATAGTGGATAGGAAAGGATAGACGATAGGATAGAGTATAGGATAGAGGATTGGATAGGATAGAGGATATTACAGGATAGATGATAGGATAGTATAGCGGATAGGATAGGATAGAGTATAGGATAATATTGAGGATAGGATAGGATATTGGATAGGATAGGATAGAGGATAGGAAAGACGCTAGGATATGATATAGGATACGATATTATAGAGGATAGGATAGGATAGAGGACAGGATAGGATAGAGGATATGATAGGATTGAGGATAGGACATAATAGAGGGTAGGATAGGATACAGTATAGCATATAATAGAGGAAAGGATAGGATTGCGGATAGGATAGTATAGGTGATAGGATAGGATAGAGGATAGGATAGGATACAGGATAGGATAAGATAGAGGATAGGTTAGGATAGAGGATAGGACAGAGTATAGGGTAGGGGATTGGATAGGATAGAGGATTGAATAGGATTGAGGATAGGATAGGATAGAGGATAGGATAGGATAGAGGATAGAATAGGATTGAGGATAAGATAGGATAGAAGATAGGATAGGACAGAGAATAGGATAGGATAGATGATATTATGGGCAAGAGGATAGGATATGATAGAGGATACGATATTATAGAGGATAGGATACTATACAGGATAGGATAGGATAGAGGACAGGATAGGATTGAGGATACGATAGGATAGAAGATAGGATAAGATTGAGGATAGGATAGGATTGTAACCGTTCATTCCTCTTTCGACTGCGTTGATTGGATTTTTCCCTGTCCCGACGACTCAAGGGTTATTTATATTAAGACACGGGGGCCGGTTACTACCCCCAATTCCCTACGCGTGTAAATTCGCGAAGGAGATGGATTCGTGCCTCCAGGCACTGGAAAGCGGCGAGGTTTGGACGAGACAAATAAAGCTTGTAGACAAATTACTGGTAAAATTGGCAGTATATTCTTGGAAGAACTATTTTTGTTTTGACGAGCAATCTCTCCGGTATGCTCGGAGATGAGCTATTTGTTTACAGGACGACTCGTGATCTGTCCCGACGTACGGGGCAATAAATTCCTCTATGACGACGCGCTGAATACCGCGTAACGGTAATCCGTACCGAGTTCTCGCAACACGTAAACACGCAATGTACGCCGTGTTACGACGCACGCAGTTCGCTCGCTTTGCCTCTACACCTGGTTCTTTTTTATAAACGATTCTAACGATTTGAATGCGTATCGCGCCTCACGATATGCGAATTCGTGACCTGTCTAACCAACCGTGCACTCGGCCGCGAATGCGTACGAGTAGTCCGGTTGGAGACACACACTAAAAACCCCTGGCACTCCACGCGACCGAGGAGTTTACTCTTCAGCACGATACGTGGCCTCCGAGCAATCTCCGTATCGGTAGCGGCAGAATGACAAGAATTGTGCACAGTCCGCTCGCTCTAATCCGACCCGTGTGCCTGACGCAGTGACGGTTGAACGACTCGTTTCGACCTCGTAACCGATCGAAGGCGAACCCGTCAGACCACCCAAGTATTTGGCCGAATTCTCGTACAAATAGCCCAAGTGGAGACACACACTAAAAACCCCTGGCACTCCACGCAACTAAGAAGTTTACTCTTCAGCACGATGCGTGGCCTCCGAGCAATCTCCGTGTAAGTAGCGGCAGAATGACAAGGATTGTGCAAGGTTCGGTCGTATCGAATCGACCCGAAGGGAAATTGTGAGTTCGTTCGAACAATCCGTATGCGTACGACGCACTGCACGATTGTGGACTTGTCAGACCGTCCATACACTCGTCCGAATACTCGTACGAGTGGTCTGGATGGAGACGCACAACAAGCCGTAGGTCACGCCACGCTACCAAGGACTACGCTCTTCAACACGATACGTGGCCTCCGAACGTCTTCCTTGTTGATAGCGGCAGAATGATCACGACCATGCAAATCCCACCGAAGCAGTGCTGGGCATTTCAAACGAGAACCACGAAAATTACGATGACGAAGTGTCCACTCGGTACCACGATTACGACGAAAGATTTATGAATTTTAAATTACCCGTGATAATTCCACAGAACACAAACTGCGTCTTAATGGTCGGCAATGCCACAGCGCAGTTTGCACCTGTGACTCCTCGGTTTGAGGCGCGTACGTGTCGAGGATAGAACAGTCGGTTTGCCTGTTCTATCGGGTCGGTTTTGACCCCTCGATCGCGTACCGTGTTTCGCCGACGGGACACTTCGCGAGACGCGTGCGGCTAGAACCGCTTCCAGATGTAGAGTGATCTATCTGCGGCACGCATCGACCTCCTTCGATCGGTATCGAGTGGGGATCGATGCGTGCGCATTGCGACAAGTGTCGCAATATCTCGCGGTCCTTTTCTCCGTCAGGACTCGCGGGTTACGTCACGGAGCGTTATAGTGGGGTCGACATCGACGTTCGATATATGGGGTGTATCAATATGTAACCTGTACGGTTACAGGATAGAGGATTGGATAGAGGATAGGACAGGATACGATAGAAGATAGGATAGGATAGAGGATAGGATAGGATAGAGAATAGGATAGGACAGATGATAGGATAGGGGATTGGATATGATAGAGGATAGGAGACGATAGACAATAGGATACAATAGAGGATAAGATAGGATAACGAATAGGATAGGATAGAGGATAAGATAGGATAACGAATAGGATGGGAAAGATGATATTATGGGAAAGAGGATAGGATATGATAGAGGATACGATATTATAGAGGATGGGATTGGATACGGGATAGGATAGGATAGAGGATTGGATAGGATTGAGGATAGGATATGATACAGGATAGGACAGGATAGAGAATAGGTTAGGGGATTGGATAGGATAGAGGATAGGATACGATAGACGATGGGATAGGATAGAGGATAGGATAGGATAGAAGATAGGATAGGATTGAGGATAGGATAGGAAAGAGGATAGGATAGTAAAGAGGATAGGATAGTATAGAGTATAGGATAGGATAGAGGATAGAATAGGATTGAGGATAAGATAGGATAGAGGATAGGATAGGATAGAGAATAGGATAGGATAGATGATATTATGGGAAAGAGGATAGGATATGATAGAGGATACGATATTGTAGAGGATAGGAAAGGAAAGAGGATAGGATAGTAAAGAGGATAGGATAGGATAGAGGATAGGATAGGACATAGGATAGGATAGGATAGTATAGGGGATAGGATAGGATAGAGGATAGTATAGTAGAGAAGATAGGATAGGATAGATGATATTATGGGAAAGAGGATAGGATATGATAGAGGATACGATATTGTAGAGGATAGGATAGGATAGAGGATACGATAGAGGATTGGATAGTATAAATGATAGGATAGGATAGTGGAAAGGATAGGATTGAGGATAGGATAGGATAGTGGATAGGATAGGATAGTATAGGGGATAGGATAGGATAGAGGATAGTATAGTAGAGAAGATAGGATAGGATAGAGGACAGAACAGAGGATAGGATAGGGGATTGGATAGGATAGAGGATACGATAGATGATTGGATAGTATAAAGGATAGGATAGTATAAAGGATAGGATAGGATACAGGATAGGATTGGATTGAGGATAGGATAGGATAGTGGATAGGATAGGATAGTATAGGGGATAGGATAGGATAGAGGATAGTATAGTATAGAGGATAGGATAGGATAGAGGATACGATAGAGGATTCGATAGTATAATGGATAGGATAGGACAGAGGATAGGATAGGATTGCGGATAGGATAGGATATAGGATAGGATAGGATAGAGGATAGAATAGGATTGAGGATAAGATAGGATAGAGGATAGGATAGGATAGAGAATAGGATAGGATAGATGATATTATGGGAAAGAGGATAGGATAGGATATAGGATAGGATAGGATAGGATAGAGGATAGAATAGGATTGAGGATAAGATAGGATAGAGGATAGGATAGGATAGAGAATAGGATCGGATAGATGATATTATGGGAAAGAGGATAGGATATGATAGAGGATACGATATTGTAGAGGATAGGATAGGATAGCGGATAGGATAGGACAGAGGATACCATAGAGGATTGGATAGTATAAATGATAGGATAGGATAGAGGATAGGATAGGATTGAGGATAGGATAGGATAGTGGATAGGATAGGATAGCATAGGGGATAGGATAGGATAGAGGATAGTATAGTATAGAGGTTACGAAAGAGGATTGGATAGTATAAAGGATAGGATAGGATAGAGGAAAGGATAGGATTGAGGATAGGATAGGATAGTGGATAGGATAGGATAGTATAGGGGATAGGATAGGATAGAGGACAGTATAGTCGAGAGGATAGGATAGGATAGAGGACAGAACAGAGGATAGGATAGGGGATTGGATGGGATAGAGGATAGGATAGGATTGAGGATAGGATAGGATTGAGGATAGGATAGGATAGAGGATGGAGATAGGATAGAGGATACGATAGGATAGAGGATCGGATAGGATAGATGATATGATAGGGTAGAGGACAGGATAGGATAGAGGATAGGATTGGATTGAGGATAGGATAGGATAGTGGATAGGATAGGATAGTATAGGGGATAGGATAGGATAGAGGATAGTATAGTATAGAGGATAGGATAGGATAGAGGATACGATAGAGGATTCGATAGTATAATGGATAGGATAGGACAGAGGATAGGATAGGATTGCGGATAGGATAGGATATGGGATAGGATAGGATAGAGGATAGAATAGGATTGAGGATAAGATAGGATAGAGGATAGGATAGGATAGAGAATAGGATAGGATAGATGATATTATGGGAAAGAGGATAGGATAGGATATAGGATAGGATAGGATAGGATAGAGGATAGAATAGGATTGAGGATAAGATAGGATAGAGGATAGGATAGGATAGAGAATAGGATCGGATAGATGATATTATGGGAAAGAGGATAGGATATGATAGAGGATACGATATTGTAGAGGATAGGATAGGATAGCGGATAGGATAGGACAGAGGATACCATAGAGGATTGGATAGTATAAATGATAGGATAGGATAGAGGATAGGATAGGATTGAGGATAGGATAGGATAGTGGATAGGATAGGATAGCATAGGGGATAGGATAGGATAGAGGATAGTATAGTATAGAGGTTACGAAAGAGGATTGGATAGTATAAAGGATAGGATAGGATAGAGGAAAGGATAGGATTGAGGATAGGATAGGATAGTGGATAGGATAGGATAGTATAGGGGATAGGATAGGATAGAGGACAGTATAGTCGAGAGGATAGGATAGGATAGAGGACAGAACAGAGGATAGGATAGGGGATTGGATGGGATAGAGGATAGGATAGGATTGAGGATAGGATAGGATAGAGGATGGAGATAGGATAGAGGATACGATAGGATAGAGGATCGGATAGGATAGATGATATGATAGGGTAGAGGACAGGATAGGATAGAGGATAGGATAGGATAGAGGATAGGATAGGACAGAGGGTAGGATAGGATGCAGTATGGGATAGGATTGAGGATAGGATAGGATAGAGGATGGAGATAGGATAGAGGATACGATAGGATAGAGGATACGATAGGATAGAGGATAGGATAGGATAGAGGATAGGATAGGACAGAGGGTAGGATAGGATAGAGGATGGGATAGGGTAGAGGATAGGATATTATTGAGGGTAGTAGAGGATAGAGAATGGGATAGAATAGAGGATACGATATGATACAGGATAGGATAGGATAGAGGATATGATAGGATAGAGGAGAGGATAGCGGATAGGATAGAGAATGGGATAGGATAGAGGATACGATAGGATAGATGATATTATAGGATAGAGGATAGGATAGGATTGAGGATAGGATAGGATAGTGGATAGGATAGGATAGCATAGGGGATAGGATAGGATAGAGGATAGTATAGTATAGAGGTTACGAAAGAGGATTGGATAGTATAAAGGATAGGATAGGATAGAGGAAAGGATAGGATTGAGGATAGGATAGGATACTGGATAGGATAGGATAGTATAGGGGATAGGATAGGATAGAGGACAGTATAGTCGAGAGGATAGGATAGGATAGAGGACAGAACAGAGGATAGGATAGGGGATTGGATGGGATAGAGGATAGGATAGGATTGAGGATAGGATAGGATTGAGGATAGGATAGGATAGAGGATCGGATAGGATAGATGATATGATAGGGTAGAGGACAGGATAGGATAGAGGATAGGATAGGATAGAGGATAGGATAGGACAGAGGGTAGGATAGGATGCAGTATGGGATAGGATTGAGGATAGGATAGGATAGAGGATGGAGATAGGATAGAGGATAGAATAGGATTGAGGATAAGATAGGATAGAGGATAGGACAGAGGATAGGATAGGGGATTGGGTAGGATAGAGGATAGGATAGGATTGAGGATAGGATAGGATTGAGGATAGGATAGGATTGAGGGTAGGATAGGATGCAGTATGGGATAGGATTGAGGATAGGATAGGATAGAGGATGGAGATAGGATTGACGATAGGATAGGATAGAGGATAGGATACAGGATTGGATAGGATAGAGGATATTATAGAATAGAGGATAGGATAGAGGATAGGATAGGATAGAGGATAGTATAGGATACAGTATAGGATAGGGTAGAGGACAGGATAGGATAGAGGATAGGATAGGATAGAGGATAGGATAGGACAGAGGGTAGGATAGGGTGCAGTATGGGATAGGATTGAGGATAGGATAGGATAGAGGATGGAGATAGGATAGAGGATACGATAGGATAGAGGATACGATAGGATAGAGGATAGGATAGGATAGAGGATAGGATAGGATAGAGGGTAGGATAGGATAGAGGATAGGGTAGGGTAGAGGATAGGATATTATTGAGGGTAGTAGAGGATAGAGAATGGGATAGAATAGAGGATACGATATGATACAGGATAGGGTAGGATAGAGGATAGGATAGGATAGAGGAGAGGATAGAGGATAGGATAGAGAATGGGATAGGATAGAGGATACGATAGGATAGTTGATATTATAGGATAGAGGATAGGATAGGATAGGCGATAGGATAGGATAGATGATAGGATAGTATAGAGGATAGGATAGGATAGAGGATAGAATAGGATTGAGGATAAGGTAGGATAGAGGATAGGACAGAGGATAGGATAGGGGATTGGGTAGGATAGAGGATAGGATAGGATTGAGGATAGGATAGGATTGAGGATAGGATAGGATACAGTATAGCATATAATAGAGGATAGGATAGGATTGTGGATAGGATAGTATAGGGGATAGGATACGATAGACGATAGTATAGTATAGAGGATAGGATAGGATACACGATAGGACAGAGGATAGGATAGGGGACTGGATAGGATAGAGGATAGGATAGGATTGAGGATAGGATAGGATAGAGGATAGGATAGGATAGAGGATATTATAGGATACAGTATAGGATAGGGTAGAGGACAGGATAGGATAGAGGATAGGATAGGATAGAGAATAGTATAGGATACAGTATAGGATAGGGTAGAGGACAGGATAGGATAGAGGATAGGATAGGATAGAGGATAGGATAGGACAGAGGGTAGGATAGGATGCAGTATGGGATAGGATTGAGGATAGGATAGGATAGAGGATGGAGATAGGATAGAGGATACGATAGGATAGAGGATACGATAGGATAGAGGATAGGATAGGATAGAGGATAGGATAGGATAGAGGGTAGGATAGGATAGAGGATAGGATAGGGTAGAGGATAGGATATTATTGAGGGTAGTAGAGGATAGAGAATGGGATAGAATAGAGGATACGATATGATACAGGATAGGATAGGATAGAGGATAGGATAGGATAGAGGAGAGGATAGAGGATAGGATAGAGAATGGGATAGGATAGAGGATACGATAGGATAGATGATATTATATGATAGAGGATAGGATAGGATAGAGGATAGGATAGGATAGATGATCGGCTAGGATAGAGGATAGGATAGGATAGAGGATAGGATAGGATAGAGAATAGGATAGGATAGATGATATTATAGGATAAAGGATACGATATTATAGAGGATAGGATAGCATAGAAGATACGATACGATAGATGATATTATAGGAAAGAGGATAGGATATGAAAGAGGATACGATATTATAGAGGATAGGATAGGATAGAGGATAGAATAGGATTGCGGATATGATAGGATAGAGGATAGACTAGGATAGAGAATAGGATAGGATAGATGATATTATGGGAAAGAGGATAGGATATGATAGAGGTTAGTATAGGATACAGTATAGGATAGGGTAGAGGACAGGATAGGACAGAGGATAGGATAGGATTGAGGATAGGATAGGATAGAGGATAGGACAGAGGATAGGATAGGGGATTGGGTAGGATAGAGGATAGAATACGATTGAGGATAGGATAGGATACAGTATAGCATATAATAGAGGATAGGATAGGATTGTGGATAGGATAGTATAGGGGATAGGATAGGATAGAGGATAGTATAGTATAGAGGATAGGATAGGATACACGATAGGACAGATGATTGGATAGGGGATTGGATAGGATAGAGGATAGGATAGGATTGAGGACAGGATAGGATAGAGGATAGGATAGGGGATTGGGTAGGATAGAGGATAGGATAGGATTGAGGATAGGATAGGATACAGTATAGCATATAATAGAGGATAGGATAGGATTGTGGATAGGATAGTATAGGAGATAGGATAGGATAGAGGATAGTATAGTATAGAGGATAGGATAGGATACACGATAGGACAGAGGATAGGATAGGGGATTGGATAGGATAGAGGATAGGATAGGATTGAGGATAGGATAGGATACAGTATAGCATATACTAGAGGATAGGATAGGATTGTGGATAGGATAGTATAGGGGATAGGATAGGATAGAGGATAGGGTAGGATAGAGGATAGAATAGGATAGAACATAGGATAGGATAGAGGATAGAATAGGATGGATGATAGGATAGGATAGAGGATAGGATAGGGGATGGGATAGAATAGAGGGTAGGATAGGATTGAGGATAGGATAGGGTAGAGGATAGGATAGGCGATTGGATAGGATAGATGACAGAGGATAGGATTAGATAGAGGATATTGTAGGGTAGAGGATAAAATAGGATTGAGGATAGGATAGGATAGAGGATAGGATAGGATAGAGGATAGGATAGGATAGAGGATAGGATAGGATAGAGGATAGGATAGGATAGAGGATAGGATAGGATAGAGGATAGGATAGGGTAGAGGATAGGATAGGATAGAGGATAGGATAGGATAGAGGATAGGATAGGATAGAGGATAGGATAGGATAGAGGATAGGATAGGATAGAGGATAGGATAGGATAGAGGATAGGATAGGATAGAGGATAGGATAGGATAGAGGATAGGATAGGATAGAGGATAGAATAGGATAGAGGATAGGATAGGATAGAGGATAGGATAGGATAGAGGATAGGATAGGATAGAGGATAGGATAGGATAGAGGATAGGATAGGATAGAGGATAGGATAGGATAGAGTATAGGATAGGATAGAGGATAGGATAGGGTTGAGGATTGGATAGGATAGATGATAGGATAGTATAGAGGATAGGATAGGATAGAGGATAGGATAGGATAGAAGATAGGATAGGATTGAGGATAGGATAGGATAGATGGATAGGACAGGATAGAGGATAGGATAGGGGATTGGATATGATAGAGGATAGGAGACGATAGAGGATAGGATATAATAGAGGATAAGATAGGATAGAGAATAGGATAGGAAAGGTGATATTATGGGAAAGAGGATAGGATGTGATAGAGGTTACGATTTTATAGAGGATAGAATAGGATACAGGATAGGATAGGATAGGATAGGATAGATGATATTATAGGATAGAGGATACGATATTATAGAGGATAGGATAGGATTGAGGAAAGGATATGATAGAGGATAGGATAGGATTGGGGATAGGATAGGATAGAGGATAGGACAGGATAGAGGATAGGATAGGATACAGGATATTATAGGATAGAGGATAGGATAGGATTGAGGATAGGATAGGGTTGAGGATTGGATAGGATAGATGATATTATAGGATAGAGGATAGGATAGTATAGAGGATAGGATAGGATAGAGGATAGAATGGGATTGAGGATAGGATAGGAAAGACGGTAGGATAGGATAGAGGATAGGATTGGATAGAGGATAGGATATTGGATTGGATATGATAGAGGATAGGATACGATAGAGGATAGGATAGGATAGGATAGAGAATAGGATAGGATAGATGATATTATAGGATAGAGGATAGGATAGGATTGAGGATAGGATAGGATTGAGGATAGGATAGGATAGAGGATAGGACAGCATAGAGGATAGGATAGGGGATTGGATAGGATAGAGGATAGGGTAGATGATATTATAGGCAAGAGGATAGGATATGATAGATGATACGATATTATAGAGGATAGGATAGGATACAAGATAGGATAGGATAGAGTATAGGATACGATTGAGGATAGGATAGGATAGAGTATAGGTTAGGATTGAGGATAGGATATGATAGAGGATAGGACAGGATAGGGGATTGGATAGGATAGAGGATAGGATACGATAGACGATAGGATAGGATAGAGGATAGGACAGGATAGCGGATAGGATAGGGTACAGGATAGGATAGGATAGAGGATAGAATAGGATTGTGGATAGGATAGTATAGAGGATAGGATAGGGTAGAGGATAGTATAGGATAGAGGATAGGATAGGATAGAGTATAGGATAGAGTATAGAATAGAGGATTGGATAGGATAGAGGATATTATAGGATAGAAGATGGGATAGGATAGAGAATAGGATAGGATAGATGATATTATAGGATAGAGGATAGATTATGATAGAGGATACGATATTATAGAGGATAGGATAGGATAGAGGGTAGGATAGGAAAGAGGTTAGGATAGGATAGAGAATAGGATAGGAAAGATGATGTGGGAAGGTGGACCCACTCACTAATCCCCAACATAGACGAATGGATCAATAGAAAACATGGAAGCCTGGACTTTTACACCACCCAGGCCCTATCGGGGCACGGAGTTTTTAATTGTTTCAGGAAACGAATTGGAAAATCAGAGAACGACGACTGCTGGTACCACCCGGGAATAGCCGATACTCCAGAGCACACCCTGATTACCTGCCAACAATGGGACAACGAGAGGAGGCCATTACTCGACGCCCTGAAAGCCAGGCCCGAGACGCTGACCAAGGAGAGAATGATGAGGGGAATAATTCAAGACGAGAAAGCATGGAGAATCTTCGCTGCATTTTGTAGGACCATCCTCAGAAAGAAAGAGGAGGAAGAGAGAAAGAGAGAAAGACAACTCATCGATAATCCTATCATGAGAGGCATCGAGGACGACCTTGAATCGGCGGATGCAGACAGGATGCAGGACCGAATAGGATGAGCATGTTCCACAATGCGATCGATAAAGTAGGACAACCTAGAGATAAAGTAACTCGCGAGACAGAGGATAACTTGTAAATAGGGTCCAGAGTAATCAGGGGCCGCGTTACGAGAAAATCTAGAGACAGTAAGATGGCGGACTTTTATAGCAACGAAACAAAGAGAAGTTTATACAGATTTGAAAGGGTTAGAGATTGCGGATAGTCATGGCATTGCACACCGGACGGTTTTTCGAGACGGCGAACATTTTGGGACGGATTTTAGACAGTAAAACAGTATATTTACAGAGATATTTTCAGGATGAAATTTTACAAAAAACAAGATAAAATACATATAAGTCGGGATACAAAGAGATAAAAACTCTAATAACAATTTTTGATCAAATCAATACAACAGGAAATAAAGAGGAATAAACGGCAAGTAACGGTGTGGACGCACCCTACTGCCGTAGCAAAGTACACAAGGAACTCGGCCGCGTCTGGGAAAGCGCCGGTGTGCAATAACGAACTCTGCTAGGCACGTGCGAACGTGAGAGCAATGTAGACACATTATTACCGTGTGAAGACGAAAAGCAATTTCGACAACTAGAAAACAAGACGTAGATGGATAAATCGCATACTCAAACTAGGCTGTTTTTGGGATGACAAGTACCGTCGGTGAACAATAATAATAAATACCTTTGTATGCATCAAATAAACCAATTTAAGAAATACTCTCAAAAAGAGAAAAGGGACAAAATAGAGAAAGACAAAGTAAAAAGAATTTTACGAATCATTTTAAATATAAGACTTAATACTAGAACGAAATTTTGAAATACTTCGTTTATGTTACAACAGCGATGATATCTCAAGCATAGGAAACGATGTGAACGCTTCCAAAGATATAGCGTAACACGTGCCTCACACGTTATCCCCAGAAATGGCCAGATAGGGGAGAGTATGCGAAAAGAAAAAGGCTAGGAGTAGGCAGTAAACGAGAACGGTTAAAATTTTCGAATTTTACTTAAGTATAAGAAGCTATAACAACTAACAATTGTTCAAGAAAAAAGGACACGATGCCCTCCCAGCGCGAGGTACAAGGGTATAAGCAAAACCTAACGGGCAGAATCGACCTCGACGGGGTTTCGGTTAGAGGAAACATGTGAGCGAGAAGTTTTCAAAAACAGGGGGTTACTCCAGTTCAACTCCTTGTCCCAGGGTAAAATAAAAACAAAGTCACGACTCAAAACGGTTGGCGACAGGAGCGGGGGAATGTCACCGAGGCCTCCCTCGTCCCAGAGCAAAACCCACAGGTCATACCGATTTGAATTCTCAACCGAGACACATCAGGCGAATATCGCACAGGAAGTCAAAGTTGAAATTAAAATTAGACAATCGAAATAGGGAAAGTTTAGTGTTTTAGAGTAGAAAGAGAAATTATAGTTACAATCCGGGACGCGAGTTTTTTGCAAAACACGGTGTGCCGGGACTAAAAACCCTGAAAAAAGGGAGAAATCCCTTAAAACAGGATAAACAGTGAAAATTAAATATTCATACAGAATTAGAACCTAAATAAAAAATTAACCCACGAAAAGTTAGTATAGGCAGAAATAATAATAGAAATTGCTCTTCTCCTCTCTTCTGGGAAACAGTTAAAACAATTTTATAGTCAAAAATAGAAGGAATAGTCGAGTAACAAATAAAATCGCGAAATAAGTGGTACAACTTATGTTAGGGAATAAAATAGAGTGTTTTTTAATCTTTAATTTTTATTTAATTGAATAGTAACAAAAGAAATAGATTAATAAACAAAAAAAGTAGCTTAACCGTTAGAAACAAAAGGTCAATTCAACAAATAATCAAAAACAGAAAGAAGGATAAAATAAAGTTTAAAATTTGAATTCAAAATTACAAAATTACACCCATTAAACTCATTTATTTAATCATAAATAGTGGAATAGTATTAAAATAATACAATAGGTCAAATAGGTCGCATAAAACCCAATCTATAGTACAGAAGTAACGAAATTAATAATAAAAGCCGATATAAGTAATATTAACTGATTCCCAAAAGAGTGAGTGAGACAGAGAGCAGAGAGCAGAGAGGAGGGTTAAGAATAATTAACTAATAAATCGAAAAATTAACTCAAAAAGTAGTATAAAGGGGGTTCCGAATAATTGATACTAAGAGAAAATGATAATCAATAATTTTCTATTTTTTATTCAGAATCAAGTCAGATAAAGTACTTACCTTATACTTACCAAAAAAAGTGGAGATTTCGGACGGCTTCAATCTGGAAAAAAGAGACCTGCCAGGTAGTCCGTAGACCGGGAGGTTTTTATCTGAAAGAGAACAAAAAGACATAGTGAAAAAGAAAAAGTAAAAAGTAAAAGATAAAAGCTAAAAGAAAAAGTGTTTAGACTTTATAGAATTAATTAACTAATTAAAGAAACAATAAAGAGTACAATAAAGAAAAAGCGAAAAAGCTAAAAGCAAAAGAGAGAGACTTAGTAAATAAACTAGTTTAATTAATTAATCGAATTAAGCAAGTTACAATAAATAAATAAATAAATAGCGGGTACTGAAATAGTATAAGTTAGGGTTAGGGTTAGTTTTTAAAAAATATTTAAAAAATTTTTTAAATAAAAAGAATAAGACAAAGAGACAATAGAGACAAAGAGACATAGAGACACTCAGGTGAAGTGAAATAAACTAAAAGTTATTAACTCCTCAACCGAGTGGTATTAGTGGTATTAGTGAAACAAAGACAGGAATACCCTGGGACAAGGAGGACTCGAGTAATCGAAGGTGTTGGTGTACTCGCCCACACGGAGGAAAAGAGGATCGAGCGTAAGGGGTCGGTCCTGCCTGTCCTCCGATAGGCCGTAAGATTTAGACGAAGAAAAGGGGTATAAGGTAGGACAAAAAACAGCGAAATTTGTCCGATCGATACGAAACGAGAGAGCTTTGTATTATCGAGGGCGGCGATCATTCGAGGGTCTAAAAGGAGAAAAATTCTCCCCCCCTGGGAAATATTTTGCGATTTGCCCCCCTCCCCCCCTCCGAGATACGAGAATAACTTTAGTTATAATAAGAGTTAGAGAAAAAGTGTACAGGAATAAAAGATAGGGCTAGGCGTTAGCTGTCCAACGAGCCGTCACACGACCCATTTGGACTCAGTTGAATTTAGGCTTTATACCGGGTGACCCAAAAAGTTTTCGACCGAAGATCATTCTGAGCACGTGTGTCGATACCTGGGGGAACGCTAGGCGGAACCTTTGATCTCCGAAGCAGGGCTTCGGAAGGAAAAATTTTTCGCCCCCCCCCCCCCCATCCTTTCAGAGATATCGACACCCGCGACCGGAAGGCGGCGATTTTTGGAAAAATTTTCAACGGTGCGAGTTCTGGAAACCCCAACGCCTATCCAGACCTACAAGAAAAAGTGGGGGTTAATTATAGCAAAACCCCCACTCCCCTCTTGAACAAATCCAAAAAACGCGTTTTTCGGCAATTTTTGGCGATTTTCAAGCAATTTTTGGGCAATTTTACGCAAATTTATGTAATTTCGATACGATTTTTGTTTATTACTTGTACTTTTTTGACATTTTTTAGACAATTTTTATTTCCGCGGAAGCGATTTCAGCACGTTTTTAGCTGAGTCCCCGCGATCTTCCCGCAATTACGAAGCAATTTTGGCAATTTTTTGTTTTCTCCTTAGAGTTTTTACGTGCTCAGAGCGTCCGTCCCCGACAATTTCTTCTCGCGAAACCGAAAAGTTTAAAATTTTAGGGCGACTAACAGCGATTCGAGAACACCTGTACAGAGATACTAACTTTAGCGTGCGGCTTTTTGCGTAATTTTTAATAATTTTAAGATTAACCGTAGATTAGAGTATACTAGAACAAATAAGAATAGAATTATTATAATAAGAATAATTATAAGTTATATATAGGGGTTAGTTTTACGTCTATTACAATTAGAATTTCGATTGTTAACCTGAAAATTGACCAATAATTGGTAAATTGTAGAAACTGAATTTAAAATACATAGACAAATACCTGTTAAAAAAAAAAAAAGGATAGGAAAGATGATATTATGGGAAAGAGGGTAGGGTATGATAGACCATACGATATTACAGAGGATATGATAGGATTGCGGATAGGATAGGATAGAGTGTAGGATAGGATTGAGGATAGGATAGGGTTGAGGATTGGATCGGATAGATGATATTATAGGATAGAGGATAGGATAGTATAGAGGATAGGATAGGATAGAGGATAGGATCGGATAGAGGAAAGGACAGAACAGAGTATAGGATAGGGGATTGGATAGGATAGAGGATGGGATAGGATAGAGGATACGATAGGATAGTGGATAGGATAGGATAGAGGATAGGATAGGATAGAGGATAGGATAGGATAGTGGATAGGATAGGATAGAGGATAGGATAGGGTGGAGGATAGGATATTATTGAGGGTAGGAGAGGATAGAGGATGGGATAGAATAGAGGATAGGATAGGATAGAGGATGGGATAGGATTGTGGATAGGATAGTATGGAGGATAGGATAGGGTAGAGGATAGTATAGGATAGAGGATAGGATAGGATAGAGTATAGGATAGAATATAGAATAGAGGATTGGATAGGATAGAGGATATTATAGGATAGAAGATAGGATAGGATAGACAATAGGATAGGATAGATGATATTATAGGATAGAGGATAGATTATGATAGAGGATACGATATTATAGAGGATAGGATAGGATAGAGGGTAGGATAGGAAAGAGGATAGGATAGGATAGAGAATAGGATAGGAAAGATGAATTTATGGGAAAGAGGGTAGGGTATGATAGACCATACGATATTACAGAGGATTTGATAGGATTGCGGATAGGATAGGATAGAGTATAGGATAGGATTGAGGATAGGATAGGGTTGAGGATTGGATAGGATAGATGATATTATAGGATAGAGGATAGGATAGTATAGAGGATAGGATAGGATAGAGGATAGGATAGGATAGAGGAAAGGAGAGAACAGAGGATAGGATAGGGGATTGGATAGGATAGAGGATACGATAGGATAGAGGATAGGATAGGATTGAGGACAGGATAGGATAGAGGATAAGACCGCATAGAGGATAGGAAAGGGGATTGGATAGGATAGAGGATAGGATAGGATTGAGTATAGGATAGGATTGAGGATAGGATAGGATAGGGGATAGGATAGAGTATAGGATAGAGGATTGGATAGGATAGAGGATAGAATATGGTAGAAGATACGATATTATAGAGGATAGGATAGGATAGGGGATTGGATATGATAGAGGATAGGAGACGATAGAGGATAGGATAGGATAGAGGATAAGATAGGATAGAGAATAGGATAGGAAAGGTGATATTATGGGAAAGAGGATAGGATATGATAGAGGTTACGATTTTATAGAGGATAGGATAGGATACAGGATAGGATAGGATAGAATATAGGATAGGGGATTGGATATGATAGAGGATAGGATAGGATAGAGGATAGGACAGCATAGAGGATAGGATAGGATAGAGGATATGATAGGATAGGATAGAGAAACGGATAGTATAGATGATATTATAGGATAGAGGATACGATATTATAGGGGATACGATAGGATTGAGGATAGGATAGGATAGAGGATAGGATAGGATTGGGGATAGGATAGGATAGAGGATAGGACAGGATAGAGGATAGGATAGGATACAGGATAGGATAGGTTAGAGGATAGGATAGGATTGTGGATAGGATAGTATAGAGGATAGGATAGGGTAGAGGGTAGTATAGGATAGAGGATAGGATAGGATAGAGGATAGGATAAAGTATAGGATAGAGGATTGGATAGGATAGAGGATATTATAGGATAGAGGATAGGATAGGATAGAGAATAGGATAGGATAGATGATATTATAGGATAGAGGGTAGAATATGATAGAGGATACGATATTATAGAGTATAGGATAGGGGATTGGATAGGATAGATGATAGGATAGGGGATTAGATATGATAGAGGATAGGAGACGATAGAGGATAGGATAGGATAGAGGATAAGATAGGATAGAGAATAGGATAGGAAAGGTGATATTATTTGAAAGAGGATAGGTTATGATAGAGGTTACAATTTTATAGAGGATAGGATAGGATACAGGATAGGATAGGATAGAGGATGGGATAGGGAATTGGATATGATAGAGGATAGGAGACGATAGAGGATAGGATAGGATAGAGGATAGAATAGGATACAGGATATTATAGGAAAGACGATAGGATAGGATAGAGGATGGGATAGGATAGAGGGTAGGATAGGATAGGATAGAGAATAGGATAGGATAGATGATATTATAGGATAGAGGATACGATATTATAGAGGATAGGATAGGATTGAGGATAGGATAGGATAGAGGATAGGACAGCATAGAGGATAGGATAGAGGATACGATATTATAGAGGATAGGATAGGATTGAGGATAGGATAGGATAGAGGATAGGACCGCATAGAGGATAGGAAAGGGGATTGGATAGGATAGAGGATAGGATAGGATTGAGTATAGGATAGGATTGAGGATAGGATAGGATAGTGGATAGGATAGAGTATAGGATAGAGGATTGGATAGGATAGAGGATAGAATATGATAGAGGATACGATATTATTGAGGATAGGATAGGATAGGGGATTGGATATGATAGAGGATAGGAGACGATAGAGGATAGGATAGGATAGAGGATAGGATAGGATTGGGGATAGGATAGGATAGAGGATAGGACAGGATAGAGGATAGGATAGGATACAGGATAGGATAGGTTAGAGGATAGGATAGGATTGTGGATAGGATAGTATAGAGGATAGGATAGGGTAGAGGGTAGTATAGGATAGAGGATAGGATAGGATAGAGGATAGGATAAAGTATAGGATAGAGGATTGGATAGGATAGAGGATATTATAGGATAGAGGATAGGATAGGATAGAGAATAGGATAGGATAGATGATATTATAGGATAGAGGGTAGAATATGATAGAGGATACGATATTATAGAGTATAGGATAGGGGATTGGATAGGATAGATGATAGGATAGGGGATTAGATATGATAGAGGATAGGAGACGATAGAGGATAGGATAGGATAGAGGATAAGATAGGATAGAGAATAGGATAGGAAAGGTGATATTATTTGAAAGAGGATAGGTTATGATAGAGGTTACAATTTTATAGAGGATAGGATAGGATACAGGATAGGATAGGATAGAGGATGGGATAGGGAATTGGATATGATAGAGGATAGGAGACGATAGAGGATAGGATAGGATAGAGGATAGAATAGGATACAGGATATTATAGGAAAGACGATAGGATAGGATAGAGGATGGGATAGGATAGAGGGTAGGATAGGATAGGATAGAGAATAGGATAGGATAGATGATATTATAGGATAGAGGATACGATATTATAGAGGATAGGATAGGATTGAGGATAGGATAGGATAGAGGATAGGACAGCATAGAGGATAGGATAGAGGATACGATATTATAGAGGATAGGATAGGATTGAGGATAGGATAGGATAGAGGATAGGACCGCATAGAGGATAGGAAAGGGGATTGGATAGGATAGAGGATAGGATAGGATTGAGTATAGGATAGGATTGAGGATAGGATAGGATAGTGGATAGGATAGAGTATAGGATAGAGGATTGGATAGGATAGAGGATAGAATATGATAGAGGATACGATATTATTGAGGATAGGATAGGATAGGGGATTGGATATGATAGAGGATAGGAGACGATAGAGGATAGGATAGGATAGAGGATAGGATAGGGGATTGGATAGGATAGAGGATAGGATAGGATAGAGGATAGAATAGGATAGAGGATATGATAGGATAGGATAGAGAAACGGATAGTATAGATGATATTATAGGATAGAGGATACGATATTATAGGGGATACGATAGGATTGAGGATAGGATAGGATAGAGGGTAGGATAGGATTGGGGATAGGATAGGATAGAGGATAGGACAGGATAGAGGATAGGATAGGAAAGAGGATAGGATAGGATAGAGGATAGGATAGGACAGATGATAGGATAGGATAGAGGATAGGATAGAGGATAGGGGAGGATAGGGGATACTATATTGGATAGGATACGATAGAGGATAGGATAAAGTATAGGATAGAGGATTGGATAGGATAGAGGATATTATAGGATAGAGGATAGGATAGGATAGAGAATAGGATAGGATAGATGATATTATAGGATAGAGGGTAGAATATGATAGAGGATACGATATTATAGAGGATAGGATAGGATAGAGGATAGGATAGGGGATTGGACAGGATAGAGGATAGGATAGGGGATTAGATATGATAGAGGATAGGAGACGATAGAGGATAGGATAGGATAGAGGATAAGATAGAATAGAGAATAGGATAGGAAAGATGATATTATGGGAAAGAGGATAGGATATGATAGAGCATACGATATTACATAGGATAGGATAGGATACAGGATAGGATAGGAAAGAGGATAGGATAGGATAGAGAATGGGATAGGGCATTGGAAAGGATAGAGGATATTATAGGATAGAGGATAGGATATGATTGCGGATACTATAGGATAGAGTATAGGATAGGATGGAGGATAGGATAGGGTTGAGGATAGGATATGATAGAGGATAGGATAGGATAGAGGATAGCATAGGATAGATGATATTGTAGGAAAGAGGATAGGATATGATAGAGGATACGATATTATAGAGGCTAGGGTAGGATAGAGGATAGGATAGGTTGGAGGACAGGATAGGATAGTGGATAATATAGGATGGATGATAGGATAGGTAATTGGAGAGGATAGAGGATAGAATAGGATAGATGATATTATAGGATAGGGGATAGGATAGAATAGAGGATAGTATAGGATAGGATAGGATTGAGGATAGGATAGGATAGAGGATAGGACAGGATAGAGGATAGGATAGGATAGAGAATACGATAGGGTGGAATTTGGATAGGATAGAGGATAGGATAGGATAGATGATAGGATAGGGGATTGGATATGATAGAGGATAGGAGACGATAGAGGATAGGATAGGATAGAGGATAGGATAGGATAGAGGATATTATAGGATAGACGATAGGATAGGATAGGGGATGGGATAGGATAGAGGATAGGATAGGATAGGATAGAGGATAGGATAGGATAGATGATAGGATAGGATAGAGGATAGGATAGAGGATAGGATAGGATAGGGGATACGATATTGGATAGGATACGATAGAGGATAGGATAGGATTGAGGATAGGGTAGGGTAGAGGATAGGATAGGATAGAGGATAGAATAGGATAGATGATAGGATAGGAAAGTGGATAGGATTGGATAGAGGATAGGATAGGATAGAGGAAAGGATAGGATGGAGGATAGGATAGGTAATTGGAGAGGATAGAGGATAGGATAGGATAGAGGATAGGATAGAGGAAAGGATAGGTTAGAGGATAGGATAGGAAATTGGAGAGGATAGAGGATAGGATAACATAGAGGATATGATAGGATAGAGGATAGGATAGAGGATAGGATAGGATAGATGATAGGATAGGATAGGATAGATGATAGGATAGGATAGGGGATAGGATAGGATAGACGATAGGATAGGATTGAGGATAGGATAGGAATGTGGATAGGATAGGATAGAGGATAGGATAGGATAGAGGAAAGGATAGGATTGAGGATAGGATAGGTAATTGGAGAGGATAGATGATAGGATAGGATAGAGGATAGGGTATAGGATAGGATAGAGGATGAGATAGGATTGAGGATAGGATATGATAGAGGATAGGATAGGATAGAGGATAGCATAGGACAGTAGATATTGTAGGAAAGAGGATAGGATATGATAGAGGATACGATATTATAGAGGCTAGGGTAGGATAGAGGATAGGATAGGTTGGAGGACAGGATAGGATAGTGGATAATATAGGATGGATGATAGGATACGTAATTGGAGAGGATAGAGGATAGAATAGGATAGATGATATTATAGGATAGGGGATAGGATAGAATAGAGGATAGTATAGGATAGGATAGGATTGAGGATAGGATAGGATAGAGGATAGGACAGGATAGAGGATAGGATAGGATAGAGAATAGGATAGTGTGGAATTTGGATAGGATAGAGGATAGGATAGGATAGAGGAAAGGATAGGATAGGATAGGATTGAGGATAGGATAGGATAGAGGATAGGACAGGATAGAGGATAGGAAAGGATACAGTATAGCATATAATGGAGGATAGGATAGGATTGTGGATAGGATAGTATAGGAGATAGGATAGGATAGAGGATAGTATAGTATAGAAGATAGGATAGGATACACGATAGGACAGAGGATAGGATAGGGGATTGGATAGGATAGAGGATAGGATAGGATTGAGGATAGGATAGGATACAGTATAGCATATAATAGAGGATAGGATAGGATTGTGGATAGGATAGTATAGGGGATAGGATAAGATAGAGGATAGTATAGTATAGAGGATAGGATAGGATACACGATAGGACAGAGGATAGGATAGGGGATTGGATAGGATAAAGGATAGGATAGGATTGAGGATAGGATAGGATAGAGGATAGGATAGGATAGAGGATAGGATAGGATAGAGGATAGGTTAGGGGACTGTATAGGATAGAGGATAGGATAGGATTGAGGACAGGATATCATAGAGGATAGGACAGGATAGAGGATAGGATAGGATAGGATAGAGGATACGATAGGATTGAGGATAGGATAGGATAGAAGGTAGGATAGGATTGAGGATAGAATAGGATAGAGGATAGGACAGGATAGAGGATAGGATAGGGGATTGGATAGGATGGAGGATAGGATACGATAGAGGATAGGATAGGATAGGGTACAGAATAGGATAGGATAGATGATATTATTGGATAGAGGATACGATATTATAGAGTATAGGATAGGGTAGGGCATAGGATAGGATAGAGGATAGGATAGGATTGAGGATAGGATAGGATAGAGGATAGGACAGGATAGAGGATAGGATAGAGGACAGGATAGGATAGAGAATAGGATAGGATAGATGATTGGATAGGGGATTGGATATGATAGAGGATAGGAGACGATAGAGGATAGTGTAGGATAGAGGATACGATATTATAGAGGATAGGATAGGATAGAGGATGGGATAGGATTGAGGATAGGATAGGATAGAGGATAGGACAGGATAGAGGATAGGTTAGGGGATTGTATAGGATAGAGGATAGGATAGGATTGAGAACAGGATAGGATAGTGGACAATATACGATGGATGATAGGATAGAGGATAGAATAGAGGTTTGGATAGGATAGAGGATAGGATAGGATAGAGGATAGAATAGGATAGATGATAGGATAGGAAAGTGGATAGAATAGGATAGGATAGGGGATGGGATAGGATAGAGGATAGGAGAGGAAAGAGGATAGGATAGGATAGAGGATAGGATAGGATAGATGATAGGATAGGATAGAGGATAGGATAGAGGATAGGATAGGATAGGGGATACGATATTGGATAGGATACGATAGAGGATAGGATAGGATTGAGGATAGGGTAGGGTAGAGGATGGAATAGGATAGAGGATAGAATAGGATAGATGATAGGATAGGAAAGTGGATAGGATTGGATAGAGGATAGGATAGGATAGAGGAAAGGATAGGATGGAGGATAGGATAGGTAATTGGAGAGGATAGAGGATAGGATAGGATAGAGGATAGGATAGAGGAAAGGATAGGTTAGAGGATAGGATAGGAAATTGGAGAGGATAGAGGATAGGATAACATAGAGGATAGAGGATAGGATAGAGGATAGGATAGAAGATAGGATAGGATAGATGATAGGATAGGATAGGATAGATGATAGGATAGGATAGAGGATAGGATAGGATAGACGATAGGATAGGATTGAGGATAGGATAGGAATGTGGATAGGATAGGATAGAGGATAGGATAGAGGAAAGGATAGGATAGAGGATAGGATAGGTAATTGGAGAGGATAGATGATAGGATAGGATAGAGGATAGGGTATAGGATAGGATAGAGGATGAGATAGGATTGAGGATAGGATATGATAGAGGATAGGATAGGATAGAGGATAGCATAGGATAGATGATATTGTAGGAAAGAGGATAGGATATGATAGAGGATACGATATGATAGAGGCTAGGGTAGGATAGAGGATAGGATAGGATTGTGGATAGGATAGTATAGGAGATAGGATAGGATAGAGGATAGTATAGTATAGAGGATAGGATAGGATACACGATAGGACAGAGGATAGGATAGGGGATTGGATAGGATAGAGGATAGGATAGGATTGAGGATAGGATAGGATACAGTATAGCATATAATAGAGGATAGGATAGGATTGTGGATAGGATAGTATAGGGGATAGGATAGGATAGAGGATAGTATAGTATAGAGGATAGGATAGGATACACGATAGGACAGAGGATAGGATAGGGGATTGGATAGGATAAAGGATAGGATAGGATTGAGGATAGGATAGGATAGAGGATAGGATAGGATAGAGGATAGGATGGGATAGAGGATAGGTTAGGGGACTGTATAGGATAGAGGATAGGATAGGATTGAGGACAGGATATCATAGAGGATAGGACAGGATAGAGGATAGGATAGGATAGGATAGAGGATACGATAGGATTGAGGATAGGATAGGATAGAAGGTAGGATAGGATTGAGGATAGAATAGGATAGAGGATAGGACAGGATAGAGGATAGGATAGGGGATTGGATAGGATAGAGGATAGGATACGATAGAGGATAGGATAGGGTACAGAATAGGATAGGATAGATGATATTATTGGATAGAGGATACGATATTATAGAGGATAGGATAGGATAGGGCATAGGATAGGATAGATGATAGGATAGGAAAGTGGATAGGATTGGATAGAGGATAGGATAGGATAGAGGAAAGGATAGGATGGAGGATAGGATAGGTAATTGGAGAGGATAGAGGATAGGATAGGATAGAGGATAGGATAGAGGAAAGGATAGGTTAGAGGATAGGATAGGAAATTGGAGAGGATAGAGGATAGGATAACATAGAGGATAGAGGATAGGATAGAGGATAGGATAGAGGATAGGATAGGATAGATGATAGGATAGGATAGGATAGATGATAGGATAGGATAGAGGATAGGATAGGATAGACGATAGGATAGGATTGAGGATAGGATAGGAATGTGGATAGGATAGGATAGAGGATAGGATAGAGGAAAGGATAGGATAGAGGATAGGATAGGTAATTGGAGAGGATAGATGATAGGATAGGATAGAGGATAGGGTATAGGATAGGATAGAGGATGAGATAGGATTGAGGATAGGATATGATAGAGGATAGGATAGGATAGAGGATAGCATAGGATAGATGATATTGTAGGAAAGAGGATAGGATATGATAGAGGATACGATATGATAGAGGCTAGGGTAGGATAGAGGATAGGATAGGTTGGAGGACAGGATAGGATAGTGGATAATATAGGATGGATGATAGGATAGGTAATTGGAGAGGATAGAGGATAGAATAGGATAGATGATAGGATAGGATACAGTATAGCATATAATAGAGGATAGGATAGGATTGTGGATAGGATAGTATAGGAGATAGGATAGGATAGAGGATAGTATAGTATAGAGGATAGGATAGGATACACGATAGGACAGAGGATAGGATAGGGGATAGGATAGAATAGAGGATAGTATAGGATAGGATAGGATTGAGGATAGTATAGTATAGAGGATAGGACAGGATAGAGGATAGGATGGGATAGAGAATATTATAGGGTGGAATTTGGATTGGATAGAGGATAGGATAGGATAGAGGATAGGATAGGATAGAGGAAAGGATAGGATAGGATAGGATAGAGGATAGGATAGGATTGAGGATAGGATAGGATAGAGGATAGGACAGGATAGAGGATAGGATAGGATACAGTATAGCATATAATAGAGGATAGGATAGGATTGTGGATAGGATAGTATAGGAGATAGGATAGGATAGAGGATAGTATAGTATAGAGGATAGGATAGGATACACGATAGGACAGAGGATAGGATAGGGGATTGGATAGGATAGAGGATAGGATAGGATTGAGGATAGGATAGGATACAGTATAGCATATAATAGAGGATAGGATAGGATTGTGGATAGGATAGTATATGGGATAGGATAGGATAGAGGATAGTATAGTATAGAGGATAGGATAGGATACACGATAGGACAGAGGATAGGATAGGGGATTGGATAGGATAAAGGATAGGATAGGATTGAGGATAGGATAGGATAGAGGATAGGATAGGATAGAGGATAGGATGGGATAGAGGATAGGTTAGGGGACTGTATAGGATAGAGGATAGGATAGGATTGAGGACAGGATATCATAGAGGATAGGACAGGATAGAGGATAGGATAGGATAGGATAGAGGATACGATAGGATTGAGGATAGGATAGGATAGAAGGTAGGATAGGATTGAGGATAGAATGGGATAGAGGATAGGACAGGATAGAGGATAGGATAGGGGATTGGATAGGATAGAGGATAGGATACGATAGAGGATAGGATAGGGTACAGAATAGGATAGGATAGATGATATTATTGGATAGAGGATACGATATTATAGAGGATAGGATAGGATAGGGCATAGGATAGGATAGAGGATAGGATAGGATAGAGGATAGGATGGGATAGAGGATAGGTTAGGGGACTGTATAGGATAGAGGATAGGATAGGATTGAGGACAGGATATCATAGAGGATAGGACAGGATAGAGGATAGGATAGGATAGGATAGAGGATACGATAGGATTGAGGATAGGATAGGATAGAAGGTAGGATAGGATTGAGGATAGAATGGGATAGAGGATAGGACAGGATAGAGGATAGGATAGGGGATTGGATAGGATAGAGGATAGGATACGATAGAGGATAGGATAGGGTACAGAATAGGATAGGATAGATGATATTATTGGATAGAGGATACGATATTATAGAGGATAGGATAGGATAGGGCATAGGATAGGATAGAGGATAGGATAGGATTGAGGATAGGATAGGATAGAGGATAGGACAGGATAGAGGATAGGATAGAGGACAGGATAGGATAGAGAATAGGATAGGATAGATGATAGGATAGGGGATAGGATATGATAGAGGATAGGAGACGATAGAGGATAGTGTAGGATAGAGGATACGATATTATAGAGGATAGGATAGGATAGAGGATGGGATAGGATTGAGGATAGGATAGGATAGAGGATAGGACAGGATAGAGGATAGGTTAGGGGATTGTATAGGATAGAGGATAGGATAGGATTGAGGACAGGATATCATAGAGGATAGGACAGGATAGGATAGAGGATAGGATAGGATAGAGGATAGGATAGGATAGAGGATAGGATAGGACAGAGGATAGGATAGGATTGAGGATAGTATAGGGTTGAGGATTGGATATGATAGATGATATTATAGGATAGAGGATAGGATAGTATAGAGGATTGGATAGGATAGAGGGTAGGATAGGATTGAGGATATTGTAGGATACAGGATAGGATAGGATTGAGGATATTATAGGATAGAGGATAGGATAGGATAGAGGATAGGATAGGATACAGGATAGGATAGGGGATTGGATATGATAGAGGATAGGAGACGATAGAGGATAGGATAGGATCAAGGATAAGATAGGATAGAGAATAGGATAGGAAAGATGATATTATGGTAAGGAGGATAGGACATGATAGAGGATACGATATAACAGAGGATAGGATCGGTTACTGGATAGAATAGGATAGAGGATAGGATAGCATTGAGGATAGGGTAGGATAGAGATTACGATAGGATAGACTATATTATAGGAAAGAGGATAGGATATGATAAAGGATACGATATTATAGAGGATAGGATTGTATACAGGATATGATAGGATTGAGGATAGGATAGGATTGAGGATAGAATAGGATAGAGGATAGGTTAGGATGGAGGATAGGATATAATAGTGGATAGGACAGGATAGAGAATAGGATAGGGTATTGGATAGGATAGAGGATAGGATAGGATAGAGGATAGAATAGGATAGATGATAGGATAGGAAAGTGGATAGAATAGGATAGGATAGAGGATAGGATAGGATGGAGAATAGGATAGGATAGAGGATAGGATAGGATAGGATAGAGGATAGGATAGGATAGAGGATAGAATAAGATAGATGATATTACAGGAAAGAGGATATGATATGATAGAGGATAGGATAGGATAGAGGATAGGATAGGATAGAGGATAGGATAGCACAGAGGGTAGGATAGGATGCAGTATAGGATAGGATTGAGGATAGGATAGGATAGAGGATGGAGATAGGATAGATGATACGATAGGATAGAGGATACGATAGGATAGAGGATAGAATAGGATTGAGGATAAGATAGGATAGAGGATAGGACAGAGGATAGGATAGGGGATTGGGTAGGATAGAGGATAGGATAGTATAGAGGATAGGATAGGATAGAGGATAGGATAGGTTTGAGGATAGTATAGGGTTGAGGATTGGATATGGTAGATGATATTATAGGATAGAGGATAGGATAGGGGATTGGATATGATAGAGGATAGGAGACGATAGAGGATAGGATAGGATAAAGGATAAGATAGGATAGAGAATAGGGTAGGAAAGATGATATTATGGGAAAGAGGATAGGACATGATAGAGGATACGATATTACAGAGGATAGGATCGGCTACAGGATAGAATAGGATAGAGGATAGGATAGCATTGAGGATAGGGTAGGATAGAGATTACGATAGGATAGACTATATTATAGGAAAGAGGATAGGATATGATAAAGGATACGATATTATAGAGGATAGGATTGTATACAGGATATGATAGGATAGAGAATAGGATAGGGTATTGGATAGGATAGAGGATAGGATACGATTGACGATAGGATAGCATAGAGGCTAGGATAGGATTGAGAACAGGATAGGATAGTGGATAGGATAGGATAGATGATAGAATAGGATAGATGATAGGATAGGAAAGTGGATAGAATAGGATAGGAAAGTGGATAGAATAGGATAGGATAGAGGATAGGATAGGATAGAGGATAGGATAGGATGTAGAGTAGGATAGGATAGAGGATAGGATAGGATAGGATAGAGGATAGTATAGGATAGAAGATAGGATAGGATAGACTATAGGATAGGAATGAGGATAGAATAGGTGATTGGATAGGATACAGCATTGGATAGGATAGAGGATAGTATAGGATAGGATAGGATTGAGGACAGGATAGAGGATAGGATAGAGGATAGGATAGAGGATAGGATAGAGGATAGGATAGAGGATAGGATAGAGGATAGGATAGAGGATAGGATAGAGGATAGGATAGGATAGAGGATGCGATAGGATAAATGAAGGATAGAGGATTGCTTAGGGTAGAGGATAGGATATGATAGATGATAGGATAGGATTGAAGATAGGATAGGATAGAGAATAGGATAGTATACAGGATAGGATTGGATAGAGAATAGGATAGGGTAGATGATATTATAGGAAAGAGGATAGGATATGATAGTGGATACGATATTATAGGGGATAGGATAGGATAGGGGATAGGATAGGATAGATGGAGGCTTCGGCTCCGCAACAATATTATAGGAAAGAGGATAGGATATGATAGAGGATACGATATTATAAAGGATAGGATAGGATAGAGGATAGGACAGGATAGAGGATAGGATAGGGGATTGGAAAGGATAGAGGATATTATAGGATACATGATAGGATAGGATTTCGGATAGGATAGGATAGAGTATAGGATAGGATTGAGGATAGGATAGTGTTGAGGATTGGATAGGATAGATGATAGGATAGTATAGAGGATAGGATAGGATTGAGGATAGGATAGGATAGAGGATAGGACAGGATAGAGGATAGGCTAGGGGATTGGATAGGATAGAGGATAGGATACGATAGACGATAGGATAGGATAGAGGATAGGATAGGATAGGGGATAGGATACGATACACGATAGGATAGGATACAGGATAGGATACGATAGAGAATAGGATAGGGTAGATGATATTATAGGAAAGAGGATAGGATATGATTGTGGATACGATATTATAGAGGATAGGATAGGATAGGGGATAGGATAGGATAGATGATATTATAGGAAAGAGGGTCGGATATGATAGAGGATACGATATTATAGAGCATAGGATAGGATAGAGGATAGGACAGGATAGAGGATAGGATAGGGGATTGGAAAGGATAGAGGATATTATAGGATACAGGATAGGATAGGATTGCGGATAGGATAGGATAGAGTATAGGATAGGATTGAGGATAGGATAGGGTTGAGGATTGGATAGGATAGATGATAGGATAGTATATTGGATAGGATAGGATAGAGGATAGGATGGAGGATAGGATGAGATAGAGGATAGGATAGGATAGTGGATAGGATAGGATAGAGGATTGGATAGGATAGAGGATAGGATAGGATAGAGGATAGCATAGGATAGAGGATAGGATAGGATTGAGGATAGGATAGGGGATTGGATAGGATACTGCATAGGATAGGATAGAGGATAGGGTAGGATAGAGGATAGAATAGGATAGAGCATAGGATAGGATAGAGGATAGAATAGGATGGATGATAGGATAGGATAGAGGATAGGATAGGGGATGGGATAGAATAGAGGATAGGATAGGATTGAGGATAGGATAGGGTAGAGGATAGGATAGGCGATTGGATAGGATAGATGACAGAGGATAGGATTAGATAGAGGATATTGTAGGATAGAGGATAGGATAGGATTGAGGATAGGATAGGATAGAGGATAGAATAGGAAAGAGGATAGGATAGGAAAGTGGATAGGATAAGATAGACGATAGGATAGGAGAGAGGAAAGGATAGGATAGAGGATAGGATAGGTAATTGGAGAGGATAGAGAATAGGATAGGATAGAGGATAGGATAGGATGGACGATAGGATAGGATAGAGGATAGGATAGGATAGAGGATAGGATAGGATAGATGATATTATAGGATAGGGGATAGGATAGAATAGAGGATAGTATAGGATAGGATAGGATTGAGGACAGGATTGAGGATAGGATAGAGGATATGATAGGATTGAGGATAGGATAGGGGATTGGATAGGATACAGCATAGGACAGGATAGAGGATAGGATAGGATAGAGGAAAGGATAGGATAGAGGATAGGATAGCTAATTGGAGAGGATAGAGGATAGGATAGGATAGAGGATAGGATAGGATAGAGGATAGGATAGGATAGAGGATAGGATAGGATAGAGGATAGGATAGGATAGAGGATAGGATAGGATAGAGGATAGGATAGGATAGAGGATAGGATAGGGTAGAGGATAGGATAGGATAGAGGATAGGATAGGATAGAGGATAGGATAGGATAGAGGATAGGATAGGATAGAGGATAGGATAGGATACAGGATAGGATAGGATAGAGGATAGGATAGGATAGGATAGAGAAAAGGATAGGATAGATGATATTATAGGATAGAGGATAGGATAGGATTGAGGATAGGATAGGATAGATTATAGGATAGGATTGGGGATATGATAGGATAGAGGATAGGCCAGGATAGAGGATAGTATAGGATACAGGATAGGATAGGGGATTGGATATAATAGAGGATAGGATAGGACAAAGGATATGATAGAGAATAGGTTAGGATAGGGGATTGGATATGATAGAGGATAGGATAGGATAGGGTATAAGATAGTATAGAGAATAGGATAGGAAAGATGATATTATGGTAAAGAGGATAGGATATGATAGAGGATACGATATTACAGAGGATAGGATAGAATACAGGATAGGAAAGGATAGAGGATATTATAGGATAGAGGATAGGATAGGATTGCGGATAGGATAGGATAGAGAATAGGTTATGATAGAGGAAAGGATAGGATTGTGGATAGGATTGAGGATAGGAGAGGAAATAGGATAGGATAGGATTGAGGATAGGATATGATACAGGATAGGGCAGAGGATAGGATAGGGGACTGGATAGGATAGAGGATAGGTTAGGATTGAGGATAGGATAGGATGGAGGATAGGATAGGATAGAGGATAGAATAGGATTGAGGATGGGATAGGAAAGAGGATAGGATAGGATAGAGGATAGGATAGGATATAGGATAGGATATAGGTTTGGATATGATAGAGGATAGGATACGATAGAGGATAGGATAGGATAGGATAGAGAATAGGATAGGATAGATGATATTATAGGTTGGAGGATACGATATTATAAATGATAGAATAGGATAGAGGATAGGATAGGATAGAGGATAGGATAGGGGATTGGATATGATAGAGGATAGGAGACGATAGTGGATAGGATATGATAGAGGATAAGATAGGATAGAGAATAGTATTGGAAAGATGATATTATGGGAAAGAGGATAGGATATGGTAGACGATACGGTATTATAGAGGATAGGATAGGATAGAGGATAGGATACGATTGAGGATAGGACAGGATAGGGGATTGGAAAGGATAGAGGATCTTATAGGATACAGGATAGGATAGGATTGCGGATAGGATAAGATAGAGTATAGGATAGGATTGAGGATAGGATAGGATTGCGGATAGGATAGGATAGAGTATAGGATAGGATAGAGGATAGGATAGGGTTGAGGATTGGATAGGATAGATGATAGGATAGTATAGAGGATAGGATAGGATAGAGGATAGGATAGGATAGAAGATAGGATAGGATTGAGGATAGGATAGGATAGATGGATAGGACAGGATAGAGGATAGGATAGGGGATTGGATAGGATAGAGGATAGGATACGATAGACGATAGGATAGAGGATAGGATACGATAGACGATAGGATAAGATAGAGGATAGGATAGGATAGAGAATGGGATAGGATAGATGATAGGATAGGGGATTGGATATGATAGAGGATAGGAGACGATAGAGGATAGGATATAATAGAGGATAAGATAGGATAGAGAATAGGATTGGAAAGGTGATATTATGGGAAAGAGGATAGGATGTGATAGAGGATACGGTATTATAGATAATAGGATAGGATACAGGATAGGATAGGATAGAGGATAGGATAGGATTGAGGATAGGATAGGATAGAGAATAGGATATAATAGATGATACGATAGGGGATTGGATATGATAGAGGATAGGACAGGATAGAGGATAGGATAGGGGATTGGAAAGGATAGAGGATATTATAGGATGGAGGATAGGATAGGATTGCGGATAGGATAGGATAGAGTATAGGATAGGATTGAGGATAGGATAGGGTTGAGGATTGGATAGGATAGACGATAGGATAGTATAGAGGATAGGATAGGATAGAGGATAGGATGGGATTGAGGATAGGATACAATAGAAGATATGATAGAATTGAGGATAGGATAGGATAGAGGATAGGACAGGATAGAGGATAGGCTAGGGGATTGGATAGGATAGAGGATAGGATACGATAGACGATAGGATAGGATAGAGGATAGGATAGGATAGAGAATAGGATAGGATAGATGATAGGATAGGGGGTTTGATATGATAGAGGATAGGAGACGATAGAGGATAGGATATAATAGAGGATAAGATAGGATAGAGAATAGGATAGGAAAGGTGATATTATGGGAAAGTGGATAGGATATGATAGAGGTTACGATTTTATAGGGGATAGGATAGGATACAGGATAGGATAGGATAGGATAGAGAAAAGGATAGGATAGATGATATTATAGGATAGAGGATAGGATAGGATTGAGGATAGGATAGGATAGATTATAGGATAGGATTGGGGATAGGATAGGATAGAGGATAGGACAGGATAGAGGATAGGATAGGATACAGGATAGGATAGGGGATTGGATAGGATAGCGGATAGGATAGGGGATTGGATATGATAGAGGATAGGAGACGATAGAGGATAGGATAGGATAGAGGATAAGATAGGATAGAGAATAGGATAGGAAAGGTGATATTATGGGAAAGTGGATAGGATATGATAGAGGTTACGATTTTATAGGGGATAGGATAGGATACAGGATGGGATAGGATAGGATAGAGAAAAGGATAGGATAGATGATATTATAGGATAGAGGATAGGATAGGATTGAGGATAGGATAGGATAGATTATAGGATAGGATTGGGGATAGGATAGGATAGAGGATAGGACAGGATAGAGGATAGGATAGGATACAGGATAGGATAGGGGATTGGATATAATAGAGGATAGGATAGGACAAAGGATATGATAGAGAATAGGTTAGGATAGTGGATAGGATAGGATAGAGAATAGGATAGGGGATTGGATATCATAGAGGATAGGATAGGATAGGGTATAAGATAGGATAGAGAATAGGATAGGAAAGATGATATTATGGTAAAGAGGATAGGATATGATAGAGGATACGATATTACAGAGGATAGGATAGAATACAGGATAGGAAAGGATAGAGGATATTATAGGATAGAGGATAGGATAGGATTGCGGATAGGATAAGATAGAGAATAGGTTATGATAGAGGAAAGGATAGGATTGTGGATAGGATTGAGGATAGGAGAGGAAATAGGATAGGATAGGATTGAGGATAGGATATGATACAGGATAGGGCAGAGGATAGGATAGGGGACTGGATAGGATAGAGGATAGGTTAGGATTGAGGATAGGATAGGATGGAGGATAGGATAGGATAGAGGATAGAATAGGATTGAGGATGGGATAGGAAAGAGGATAGGATAGGATAGAGGATAGGATAGGATATAGGATAGGATATAGGTTTGGATATGATAGAGGATAGGATACGATAGAGGATAGGATAGGATAGGATAGAGAATAGGATAGGATAGATGATATTATAGGTTAGAGGATACGATATTATAAATGATAGAATAGGATAGAGGATAGGATAGGATAGAGGATAGGATAGGGGATTGGATATGATAGAGGATAGGAGACGATAGTGGATAGGATATGATAGAGGATAAGATAGGATAGAGAATAGTATTGGAAATATGTAATTATGGGAAAGAGGATAGGATATGGTAGACGATACGGTATTATAGAGGATAGGATAGGATAGAGGATAGGATACGATTGAGGATAGGACAGGATAGGGGATTGGAAAGGATAGAGGATCTTATAGGATACAGGATAGGATAGGATTGCGGATAGGATAAGATAGAGTATAGGATAGGATTGAGGATAGGATAGGATTGCGGATATGTTAGGATAGAGTATAGGATAGGATAGAGGATAGGATAGGGTTGAGGATTGGATAGGATAGATGATAGGATAGTATAGAGGATAGGATAGGATAGAGGATAGGATAGGATAGAAGATAGGATAGGATTGGGGATAGGATAGGATAGATGGATAGGACAGGATAGAGGATAGGATAGGGGATTGGATAGGATAGAGGATAGGATACGATAGACGATAGGATAGAGGATAGGATACGATAGACGATAGGATAGGATAGAGAATGGGATAGGATAGATGATAGGATAGGGGATTGGATATGATAGAGGATAGGAGACGATAGAGGATAGGATATGATAGAGGATAGGAGACGATAGAGGATAGGATATAATAGAGGATAAGATAGGATAGAGAATAGGATAGGAAAGGTGATATTATGGGAAAGAGGATAGGATGTGATAGAGGATACGGTATTATAGATAATAGGATAGGATACAGGATAGGATAGGATAGAGGATAGGATAGGATAGAGGATAGGATAGGATTGAGGATAGGATAGGATAGAGAATAGGATATAATAGATGATACGATAGGGGATTGGATATGATAGAGGATAGGACAGGATAGAGGATAGGATAGGGGATTGGAAAGGATAGAGGATATTATAGGATGGAGGATAGGATAGGATTGCGGATAGGATAGGATAGAGTATAGGATAGGATTGAGGATAGGATAGGGTTGAGGATTGGATAGGATAGATGATAGGATAGTATAGAGGATAGGATAGGATAGAGGATAGGATGGGATTGAGGATAGGATACAATAGAAGATATGATAGAATTGAGGATAGGATAGGATAGAGGATAGGACAGGATAGAGGATAGGCTAGGGGATTGGATAGGATAGAGGATAGGATACGATAGACGATAGGATAGGATAGAGGATAGGATAGGATAGAGAATAGGATAGGATAGATGATAGGATAGGGGGTTGGATATGATAGAGGATAGGAGACGATAGAGGATAGGATATAATAGAGGATAAGATAGGATAGAGAATAGGATAGGAAAGGTGATATTATGGGAAAGTGGATAGGATATGATAGAGATTACGATTTTATAGGGGATAGGATAGGATACAGGATAGGATAGGATAGGATAGAGAAAAGGATAGGATAGATGATATTATAGGATAGAGGATAGGATAGGATTGAGGATAGGATAGGATAGATTATAGGATAGGATTGGGGATAGGATAGGATAGAGGATAGGACAGGATAGAGGATAGGATAGGATACAGGATAGGATAGGGGATTGGATAGGATAGCGGATAGGATAGGGGATTGGATATGATAGAGGATACGGTATTATAGATGATAGGATAGGATACATGATAGGATAGGATAGAGTATAGGATAGGATTGAGGATAGGATAGGGTTGAGTATTGGATAGGATAGATGATAGGATAGTATAGAGGATAGGATAGGATAGAGGATAGGATAGGATTGAGGATAGGATAGGGTAGAGGATAGGATAGGCGATTGGATAGGATAGATGACAGAGGATAGGATTAGATAGAGGATATTGTAGGATAGAGGATAGGATAGGATTGAGGATAGGATAGGATAGAGGATAGAATAGGAAAGAGGATAGGATAGGAAAGTGGATAGGATAAGATAGACGATAGGATAGGAGAGAGGAAAGGATAGGATAGAGGATAGGATAGGTAATTGGAGAGGATAGAGAATAGGATAGGATAGAGGATAGGATAGGATGGACGATAGGATAGGATAGAGGATAGGATAGGATAGAGGATAGGATAGGATAGATGATATTATAGGATAGGGGATAGGATAGAATAGAGGATAGTATAGGATAGGATAGGATTGAGGACAGGATTGAGGATAGGATAGAGGATATGATAGGATTGAGGATAGGATAGGGGATTGGATAGGATACAGCATAGGACAGGATAGAGGATAGGATAGGATAGAGGAAAGGATAGGATAGAGGATAGGATAGCTAATTGGAGAGGATAGAGGATAGGATAGGATAGAGGATAGGATAGGATAGAGGATAGGATAGGATAGAGGATAGGATAGGATAGAGGATAGGATAGGATAGAGGATAGGATAGGATAGAGGATAGGATAGGATAGAGGATAGGATAGGGTAGAGGATAGGATAGGATAGAGGATAGGATAGGATAGAGGATAGGATAGGATAGAGGATAGGATAGGATAGAGGATAGGATAGGATACAGGATAGGATAGGATAGAGGATAGGATAGGATAGGATAGAGAAAAGGATAGGATAGATGATATTATAGGATAGAGGATAGGATAGGATTGAGGATAGGATAGGATAGATTATAGGATAGGATTGGGGATATGATAGGATAGAGGATAGGCCAGGATAGAGGATAGTATAGGATACAGGATAGGATAGGGGATTGGATATAATAGAGGATAGGATAGGACAAAGGATATGATAGAGAATAGGTTAGGATAGGGGATTGGATATGATAGAGGATAGGATAGGATAGGGTATAAGATAGTATAGAGAATAGGATAGGAAAGATGATATTATGGTAAAGAGGATAGGATATGATAGAGGATACGATATTACAGAGGATAGGATAGAATACAGGATAGGAAAGGATAGAGGATATTATAGGATAGAGGATAGGATAGGATTGCGGATAGGATAGGATAGAGAATAGGTTATGATAGAGGAAAGGATAGGATTGTGGATAGGATTGAGGATAGGAGAGGAAATAGGATAGGATAGGATTGAGGATAGGATATGATACAGGATAGGGCAGAGGATAGGATAGGGGACTGGATAGGATAGAGGATAGGTTAGGATTGAGGATAGGATAGGATGGAGGATAGGATAGGATAGAGGATAGAATAGGATTGAGGATGGGATAGGAAAGAGGATAGGATAGGATAGAGGATAGGATAGGATATAGGATAGGATATAGGTTTGGATATGATAGAGGATAGGATACGATAGAGGATAGGATAGGATAGGATAGAGAATAGGATAGGATAGATGATATTATAGGTTGGAGGATACGATATTATAAATGATAGAATAGGATAGAGGATAGGATAGGATAGAGGATAGGATAGGGGATTGGATATGATAGAGGATAGGAGACGATAGTGGATAGGATATGATAGAGGATAAGATAGGATAGAGAATAGTATTGGAAAGATGATATTATGGGAAAGAGGATAGGATATGGTAGACGATACGGTATTATAGAGGATAGGATAGGATAGAGGATAGGATACGATTGAGGATAGGACAGGATAGGGGATTGGAAAGGATAGAGGATCTTATAGGATACAGGATAGGATAGGATTGCGGATAGGATAAGATAGAGTATAGGATAGGATTGAGGATAGGATAGGATTGCGGATAGGATAGGATAGAGTATAGGATAGGATAGAGGATAGGATAGGGTTGAGGATTGGATAGGATAGATGATAGGATAGTATAGAGGATAGGATAGGATAGAGGATAGGATAGGATAGAAGATAGGATAGGATTGAGGATAGGATAGGATAGATGGATAGGACAGGATAGAGGATAGGATAGGGGATTGGATAGGATAGAGGATAGGATACGATAGACGATAGGATAGAGGATAGGATACGATAGACGATAGGATAAGATAGAGGATAGGATAGGATAGAGAATGGGATAGGATAGATGATAGGATAGGGGATTGGATATGATAGAGGATAGGAGACGATAGAGGATAGGATATAATAGAGGATAAGATAGGATAGAGAATAGGATAGGAAAGGTGATATTATGGGAAAGAGGATAGGATGTGATAGAGGATACGGTATTATAGATAATAGGATAGGATACAGGATAGGATAGGATAGAGGATAGGATAGGATTGAGGATAGGATAGGATAGAGAATAGGATATAATAGATGATACGATAGGGGATTGGATATGATAGAGGATAGGACAGGATAGAGGATAGGCTAGGGGATTGGATAGGATAGAGGATAGGATACGATAGACGATAGGATAGGATAGAGGATAGGATAGGATAGAGAATAGGATAGGATAGATGATAGGATAGGGGGTTTGATATGATAGAGGATAGGAGACGATAGAGGATAGGATATAATAGAGGATAAGATAGGATAGAGAATAGGATAGGAAAGGTGATATTATGGGAAAGTGGATAGGATATGATAGAGGTTACGATTTTATAGGGGATAGGATAGGATACAGGATAGGATAGGATAGGATAGAGAAAAGGATAGGATAGATGATATTATAGGATAGAGGATAGGATAGGATTGAGGATAGGATAGGATAGATTATAGGATAGGATTGGGGATAGGATAGGATAGAGGATAGGACAGGATAGAGGATAGGATAGGATACAGGATAGGATAGGGGATTGGATAGGATAGCGGATAGGATAGGGGATTGGATATGATAGAGGATAGGAGACGATAGAGGATAGGATAGGATAGAGGATAAGATAGGATAGAGAATAGGATAGGAAAGGTGATATTATGGGAAAGTGGATAGGATATGATAGAGGTTACGATTTTATAGGGGATAGGATAGGATACAGGATAGGATAGGATAGGATAGAGAAAAGGATAGGATAGATGATATTATAGGATAGGGGATAGGATAGGATTGAGGATAGGATAGGATAGATTATAGGATAGGATTGGGGATAGGATAGGATAGAGGATAGGACAGGATAGAGGATAGGATAGGATACAGGATAGGATAGGGGATTGGATATAATAGAGGATAGGATAGGACAAAGGATATGATAGAGAATAGGTTAGGATAGTGGATAGGATAGGATAGAGAATAGGATAGGGGATTGGATATCATAGAGGATAGGATAGGATAGGGTATAAGATAGGATAGAGAATAGGATAGGAAAGATGATATTATGGTAAAGAGGATAGGATATGATAGAGGATACGATATTACAGAGGATAGGATAGAATACAGGATAGGAAAGGATAGAGGATATTATAGGATAGAGGATAGGATAGGATTGCGGATAGGATAAGATAGAGAATAGGTTATGATAGAGGAAAGGATAGGATTGTGGATAGGATTGAGGATAGGAGAGGAAATAGGATAGGATAGGATTGAGGATAGGATATGATACAGGATAGGGCAGAGGATAGGATAGGGGACAGGATAGGATAGAGGATAGGTTAGGATTGAGGATAGGATAGGATGGAGGATAGGATAGGATAGAGGATAGAATAGGATTGAGGATGGGATAGGAAAGAGGATAGGATAGGATAGAGGATAGGATAGGATATAGGATAGGATATAGGTTTGGATATGATAGAGGATAGGATACGATAGAGGATAGGATAGGATAGGATAGAGAATAGGATAGGATAGATGATATTATAGGTTAGAGGATACGATATTATAAATGATAGAATAGGATAGAGGATAGGATAGGATAGAGGATAGGATAGGGGATTGGATATGATAGAGGATAGGAGACGATAGTGGATAGGATATGATAGAGGATAAGATAGGATAGAGAATAGTATTGGAAAGATGTAATTATGGGAAAGAGGATAGGATATGGTAGACGATACGGTATTATAGAGGATAGGATAGGATAGAGGATAGGATACGATTGAGGATAGGACAGGATAGGGGATTGGAAAGGATAGAGGATCTTATAGGATACAGGATAGGATAGGATTGCGGATAGGATAAGATAGAGTATAGGATAGGATTGAGGATAGGATAGGATTGCGGATATGTTAGGATAGAGTATAGGATAGGATAGAGGATAGGATAGGGTTGAGGATTGGATAGGATAGATGATAGGATAGTATAGAGGATAGGATAGGATAGAGGATAGGATAGGATAGAAGATAGGATAGGATTGGGGATAGGATAGGATAGATGGATAGGACAGGATAGAGGATAGGATAGGGGATTGGATAGGATAGAGGATAGGATACGATAGACGATAGGATAGAGGATAGGATACGATAGACGATAGGATAGGATAGAGAATGGGATAGGATAGATGATAGGATAGGGGATTGGATATGATAGAGGATAGGAGACGATAGAGGATAGGATATGATAGAGGATAGGAGACGATAGAGGATAGGATATAATAGAGGATAAGATAGGATAGAGAATAGGATAGGAAAGGTGATATTATGGGAAAGAGGATAGGATGTGATAGAGGATACGGTATTATAGATAATAGGATAGGATACAGGATAGGATAGGATAGAGGATAGGATAGGATAGAGGATAGGATAGGATTGAGGATAGGATAGGATAGAGAATAGGATATAATAGATGATACGATAGGGGATTGGATATGATAGAGGATAGGACAGGATAGAGGATAGGATAGGGGATTGGAAAGGATAGAGGATATTATAGGATGGAGGATAGGATAGGATTGCGGATAGGATAGGATAGAGTATAGGATCGGATTGAGGATAGGATAGGGTTGAGGATTGGATAGGATAGATGATAGGATAGTATAGAGGATAGGATAGGATAGAGGATAGGATGGGATTGAGGATAGGATACAATAGAAGATATGATAGAATTGAGGATAGGATAGAGGATAGGACAGGATAGAGGATAGGATAGGATACAGGATAGGATAGGGGATTGGATAGGATAGCGGATAGGATAGGGGATTGGATATGATAGAGGATACGGTATTATAGATGATAGGATAGGATACAGGATAGGATAGGATAGAGTATAGGATAGGATTGAGGATAGGATAGGGTTGAGTATTGGATAGGATAGATGATAGGATAGTATAGAGGATAGGATAGGATAGAGGATAGGATAGGATTGAGGATAGGATACAATAGAAGATAGGATAGAATTGAGTATAGGATAGGATAGAGGATAGGACAGGATAGAGGATAGGCTAGGGGATTGGATAGGATAGAGGATAGGATACGATAGACGATAGGATAGGATAGAGGATAGGATAGGATAGAGAATAGGATAGGATAGATGATAGGATAGGGGATTGGATATGATAGAGGATAGGATACGATAGACGATAGGATAGGATAGAGGATAGGACAGGATAGCGGATAGGATAGGGTACAGGATAGGATAGGATAGAGGATAGGATAGGATTGTGGATAGGATAGTATAGAGGATAGGATAGGGTAGAGGATAGTATAGGATAGAGGATAGGATAGGATAGATGATAGGATAGGGGATTGGATATGATAGAGGATAGGAGACGATAGAGGATAGGATAGGATAGAGGATAAGATAGGATAGAGAATAGGATAGGAAAGGTGATATTATGGGAAAGGGGATAGGATATGATAGAGGATACGGTATTATAGATGATAGGATAGGATACAGGATAGGATAGGATAGAGTATAGGATAGGATTGAGGATAGGATAGGGTTGAGTATTGGATAGGATAGATGATAGGATAGTATAGAGGATAGGATAGGATAGAGGATAGGATAGGATTGAGGATAGGATACAATAGAAGATAGGATAGAATTGAGGATAGGATAGGATAGCGGATAGGGCAGGATAGAGGATAGGCTAGGGGATTGGATAGGATAGAGGATAGGATACGATAGACGAACGGATAGGATAGAGGATAGGATAGGATAGAGAATAGGATAGGAAAGGTGATATTATGGGAAAGTGGATAGGATATGATAGAGGTTACGATTTTATAGAGGATAGAATAGGATACAGGATAGGATAGGATAGGATAGATGATATTATAGGATGGAGGATACGATATTATAGAGGATAGGATAGGATTGAGGAAAGGATATGATAGAGGATAGGATAGGATTGGGGATAGGATAGGATAGAGAATAGGACAGGATAGAGGATAGGATAGGATACAGGATAGGATAGGGGATTGGATAGGATAGAGGAGAGAATAGGATTGAGTATAGGATAGGATTGAGGATAGGATAGGGTTGAGGATTGGATAGGATAGATGATATTAAAGGATAGAGGATAGGATAGTATAGAGGATAGGATAGGATAGAGGATAGAATGGGATTGAGGATAGGATAGGAAAGACGGTAGGATAGGATAGAGGATAGGATTGGATAGAGGATAGGATATTGGATTGGATATGATAGAGGATAGGATACGATAGAGGATAGGATAGGATAGGATAGAGAATAGGATAGGATAGATGATATTATAGGATAGAGGATACGATATTATCGAGGATAGGATAGGATTGAGGATAGGATAGGATAGAGAATAGGATAGGATAGATGATAGGATAGGGGATTGGATATGATAGAGGATAGGATACGATAGACGATAGGATAGGATAGAGGATAGGACAGGATAGCGGATAGGATAGGGTACAGGATAGGATAGGATAGAGGATAGGATAGGATTGTGGATAGGATAGTATAGAGGATAGGATAGGGTAGAGGATAGTATAGGATAGAGGTTAGGATAGGATAGATGATAGGATAGGGGATTGGATATGATAGAGGATAGGAGACGATAGAGGATAGGATAGGATAGAGGATAAGATAGGATAGAGAATAGGATAGGAAAGGTGATATTATGGGAAAGGGGATAGGATATGATAGAGGATACGGTATTATAGATGATAGGATAGGATACAGGATAGGATAGGATAGAGTATAGGATAGGATTGAGGATAGGATAGGGTTGAGTATTGGATAGGATAGATGATAGGATAGTATAGAGGATAGGATAGGATAGAGGATAGGATAGGATTGAGGATAGGATACAATAGAAGATAGGATAGAATTGAGGATAGGATAGGATAGCGGATAGGACAGGATAGAGGATAGGCTAGGGGATTGGATAGGATAGAGGATAGGATACGATAGACGAACGGATAGGATAGAGGATAGGATAGGATAGAGAATAGGATAGGATAGATGATAGGATAGGGGATTGGATATGATAGATGATAGGAGACGATAGAGGATAGGATATAATAGAGGATAAGATAGGATAGAGAATAGGATAGGAAAGGTGACATTATGGGAAAGTGGATAGGATATGATAGAGGTTACGATTTTATAGAGGATAGAATAGGATACAGGATAGGATAGGATAGGATAGATGATATTATAGGATAGAGGATACGATATTATAGAGGATAGGATAGGATTGAGGAAAGGATATGATAGAGGATAGGATAGGATTGGGGATAGGATAGGATAGAGGATAGGACAGGATAGAGGATAGGATAGGATACAGGATAGGATAGGGGATTGGATAGGATAGAGGATAGAATAGGATTGAGTATAGGATAGGATTGAGGATAGGATAGGGTTGAGGATTGGATAGGATAGATGATATTAAAGGATAGAGGATAGGATAGTATAGAGGATAGGATAGGATAGAGGATAGAATGGGATTGAGGATAGGATAGGAAAGACGGTAGGATAGGATAGAGGATAGGATTGGATAGAGGATAGGATATTGGATTGGATATGATAGAGGATAGGATACGATAGAGGATAGGATAGGATAGGATAGAGAATAGGATAGGATAGATGATATTATAGGATAGAGGATACGATATGATCGAGGATAGGATAGGATTGAGGATAGGATAGGATAGAGGATAGGACAGCATAGAGGATAGGATAGGGGATTGGATAGGATAGAGGATAGGGTAGATGATATTATAGGCAAGAGGATAGGATATGATAGATGATACGATATTATAGAGGATAGGATAGGATACAAGATAGGATAGGATAGAGGATAGGATACGATTGAGGATAGGATAGGATAGAGGATAAGTTAGGATTGAGGATAGGATATGATAGAGGATAGGACAGGATAGGGGATTGGATAGGATAGAGGATAGGATACGATAGACGATAGGATAGGATAGAGGATAGGACAGGATAGCGGATAGGATAGGGTACAGGATAGGATAGGATAGGATAGAGAATAGGATAGGATAGATGATATTATAGGATAGAGGATACGATATTATCGAGGATAGGATAGGATTGAGGATAGGATAGGATAGAGGATAGGACAGCATAGAGGATAGGATAGGGGATTGGATAGGATAGAGGATAGGACAGCATAGAGGATAGGATAGGGGATTGGATAGGATAGAGGATAGGGTAGATGATATTATAGGCAAGTGGATAGGATATGATAGATGATACGATATTATAGAGGATAGGATAGGATACAAGATAGGATAGGATAGAGGATAGGATACGATTGAGGATAGGATAGGATAGAGGATAAGTTAGGATTGAGGATAGGATATGATAGAGGATAGGACAGGATAGGGGGTTGGATAGGATAGAGGATAGGATACGATAGACGATAGGATAGGATAGAGGATAGGACAGGATAGCGGATAGGATAGGGTACAGGATAGGATAGTATAGAGGATAGGATAGGATTGTGGATAGGATAGTATAGAGGATAGGATAGGGTAGAGGATAGTATAGGATAGAGGATAGGATAGGATAGAGTATAGGATAGAGTATAGAATAGAGGATTGGATAGGATAGAGGATATTATAGTATAGAGGATAGGATAGGATAGAGAATAGGATAGGATAGATGATATTATGGGATAGAGGGTAGAATATGATAGAGGATACGATATTATAGAGGATAGGATAGGGGATTGGATAGGATAGAGGATAGGATAGGGGATTAGATATGATAGAGGATAGGAGACGATAGAGGATAGGATAGGATAGAGGATAAGATAGGACAGAGAATAGGATAGGAAAGGTGATATTATTTGAAAGAGGATAGGTTATGATAGAGGTTACAATTTTATAGAGGATAGGATAGGATACAGGATAGGATAGGATAGAGGATGGGATAGGGAATTGGATATGATAGAGGATAGGAGACGATAGAGGATAGGATAGGATAGAGGATAGGATAGGATACAGGATATTATAGGATAGACGATAGGATAGGATAGAGGATGGGATAGGATAGAGGGTAGGATAGGATAGGATAGAGAATAGGATAGGATAGATGATATTATAGGATAGAGGATACGATATTATAGAGGATAGGATAGGATTGAGGATAGGATAGGATAGAGGATAGGACAGCATAGAGGATAGGATAGAGGATACGATATTATAGAGGATAGGATAGGATTGAGGATAGGGTAGGATAGAGGATAGGACCGCATAGAGGATAGGAAAGGGGATTGGATAGGATAGAGGATAGGATAGGATTGAGTATAGGATAGGATTGAGGATAGGATAGGATAGTGGATAGGATAGAGTATAGGATAGAGGATTGGATAGGATAGAGGATAGAATATGATAGAGGATACGATATTATAGAGGATAGGATAGGATAGGGGATTGGATATGATAGAGGATAGGAGACGATAGAGGATAGAATAGGATAGAGGATAGGATAGGGGATTGGATAGGATAGAGGATAGGATAGGATAGAGGATAGGATAGGATAGAGGATATTATAGGATAGACGATAGGATAGGATAGGGGATGGGATAGGATAGAGGATAGGATTGGAAAGAGGATAGGATAGGATAGAGGATAGGATAGGATAGATGATAGGATAGGATAGAGGATAGGATAGAGGATAGGATAGGATAGGGGATACGATATTGGATAGGATACGATAGAGGATAGGATAGGATTGAGGATAGGGTAGGGTAGAGGATAGGATAGGATAGAGGATAGAATAGGATAGATGATAGGATAGGAAAGTGGATAGGATTGGATAGAGGATAGGATAGGATAGAGGATAGGATAGAGGAAAGAATAGGTTAGAGGATAGGATAGGAAATTGCAGAGGATAGAGGATAGGATAACATAGAGGATATGATAGGATAGAGGATAGGATAGAAGATAGGATAGAGGATAGGATAGAGGATAGGATAGGATAGATGATAGGATAGGATAGGATAGATGATAGGATAGGATTGGGGATAGGATAGGATAGAGGATAGGACAGGATAGAGGATAGGATAGGATACAGGATAGGATAGGTTAGAGGATAGGATAGGATTGTGGATAGGATAGTATAGAGGATAGGAAAGGGTAGAGGATAGTATAGGATAGAGGATAGGATAGGATAGAGGATAGGATAAAGTATAGGATAGAGGATTGGATAGGATAGAGGATATTATAGGATAGAGGATAGGATAGGATAGAGAATAGGATAGGATAGATGATATTATAGGATAGAGGGTAGAATATGATAGAGAATATGATATAATAGAGGAAAGGATAGGATTGTGGATAGGATAGGATTGCGGATAAGATAGGATAGAGTATAGGATAGGATTGATGATAGGATAGGCATGAGGATTGGATAGGATAGATGATATTATAGGATAGACGATAGGATAGTATAGACGATAGGATAGGATAGAGGATAGGATAGGATTGAGGATAGGATAGGATAGAGGATAGGACAGGGGATAGGATATGATAGAGGATAGGAGACGACAGAGGATAGGATAGGATAGGATACAGGATTGGATAGGGGATTGGATATGATAGAGGATAGGAGACGATAGAAGATAGGATATGATAAAGGATAAGATAGGATAGAGGATAGGATGGGAAAGATGATATTATGGGAAAGAGGATAGGATATGATAGAGGATACGATATTAAAGAGGATAGGGTCGGTTACAGGATAGAATAGGATAGAGGATAGGATAGGATTGAGGATAGGGTAGGATAGAGAATAGGATAGGATAGTCTATATTATAGGAAAGAGGATAGGATATGATAAAGGATACGATATTATAGAGGATAGGATAGAGGATAGGATAGGATTGAGGATAGGATAGGATAGAGGATAGGTTAGGATTGAGGATAGGATATAATAGAGGATAGGGCAGGATAGAGAATAGGATAGGGTATTGGATAGGATAGAGGATAGGATACGATAGAGGATAGTATAGGATAGGATAGGATTCAGGACAGGATAGAGGATAGGATAGAGGATGGGATAGAGGATAGGATAGAGGATACGATAGAGCATAGGATAGGATAGAGGATACGATAGGATAGATGAAGGATAGAGGATTGCTTAGGGTAGAGGATAGGATATGATAGATGATAGGATACGATAGAGGATGGGATAGAGGATAGGATAGAGGATAGGATAGGATAGAGAACAGGATAGGGGATTGGATAGGATAGAGGATAGGATAGGATAGATAATATTATAGGATAGAGAATAGGATATGATAGAGTATACGATATTATAGAGGATAGGATAGGGTAGAGGATAGGATAGGATAGAGGATAGAATAGGATAGACGATAGGATAGGAATGTGGATAGGATAGGATAGAGGATAGGATAGGATAGAGGACAGGATAGGATAGAGGATAGGGTATAGGATAGGATAGAGGATAGGATAGGGGATCTGATAGGATAGAGGATAGGATAGCATAGAGGATAGTATATAATACAGTAAAGGATAGGATTGAGGATAGGATAGGATAGAGGATAGGATAGGATACAGGATGGGATAGGATAGAGGATAGGATGGGATAGAGGATAGGATAGAATAGAGGATGGGATAGGATAGAGGATAGGATAGGATAGAGGATATTATAGGACAGAGGATAGGATAGGGGATTGGATAGGATAGATGATATTATAGGATAGACGATACGATAGGATAGAGGGTAGGATAGGAGTGAGAACAGGATAGGATTGCTGATAGGATAGGGGATTGGATATGAAAGAGGATAGGTGACGATAGAGAATAGGATAGGAAGATGATATTATAGGAAAGAGGATATGATATGATAGAGGATAGGACAGACGATAGGATAGGGGACTGGATAGGATAGAGGATAGGATAGGGTTGAGGATAGGATAGGATGGAGGATAGGATAGGATAGGATAGACAATAGGATAGGATAGATGATCTTATAGCATAGAGAATACGATATTATAAATGATAGGATAGGATAGAGGATATGATAGGATAGAGGAGAGGATAGGATTGGGGATAGGGTAGGATAGAGGATAGGACAGGATAGAGAATAGGATAGGGGATTGGATAGGATAGAGGATAGGATACGATAGACGATAGGATAGGATAGAGGATAGGATAGGATAGAGAATAGGATAGGATAGAGGATACGATAGAGGATTGGATTGTATAAAGGATAGGATAGCATAGAGGATAGGATAGGATAGGATAGAGGATAGGACAGAGGATAGGATAGGGGATTGGATAGGATAGAGGATGGGAAAGGACAGAGGATATGATAGAGAATAGGATTGGATAGTGTATAGGATAGGATAGTGGATAGGATAGGATAGGATTGAAAATAGGATAGGATAGATGATATTATAGGAAAGAGGAGAGGATATGATACAAGATACGATATTATAGAGGATAGGATAGGATACAGGATAGGATAGGATAGAGGATAGGATAGGATTGTAGATAGGATAGTATAGAGGATAGGATAGGGTAGAGGATAGGATAGAGTATAGGATAGAGAATAGGATAGGAAAGGTGATATTGTGGGAAGGAGGATAGTATATGATAGAGGTTACGATTTTATAGAGGATAGGATAGGATACAGGATAGGATAGGATAGAGGATAAGAAAGGATGAGGATCGGATAGGATTGAGGATAGGATAGGATTTAGGAAAGGACAGAACAGAGGACAGGATAGGGGATTGGATAGGATAGAATATAGGATAGGATAGGAAAGAGGAGAGGATATGATAGAGGATAGGATAGGCTAGAGGATAAGATAGGATTGGGGATAGGATAGCATAGAGGATAGTATAGTATAGAGGATAGGATAGGGGATTGGATAGGATAGAGGATAGGATAGGATTGAGGATAGGATAGAAGATATTATGGGAAAGAGGATAGGATAGAGTAGAGGATACGATAGAGGATTGCATAGTATAAAGGATAGGATAGGATAGAGGATAGGTTAGGATAGAGGATAGGACAGAGGATAGGATAGGGGATTGGATAGGATAGAGGATGGGAAAGGACAGAGGATATGATAGAGAATAGGATAGGATAGTGGATAGGATAGGATAGGATTGAAAATAGGATAGGATAGATGATATTATAGGATAGGGGACACGATACTATAGAGGATAGGATAGGATAGAGGATAGGATAGGATAGAGGATAGGATAGGATAGAGGATAGGATAGGATAGTGGATAGTATAGGATAGTGGATAGGAGAGGATAGAGGATAGGATAGAGTATAGGATAGAGGATTGGATAGGATAGGGGATATTATAGGATAGACTTTAGGATAGGATAGAGAATAGGATAGGATAAATAATATTATAGGATAGAGGATAGAATATGATAGAGGATACGATATTTTAGAGGATGGGATAAGATACAGGATAGGATAGGATAGAGGATGGGATAGGGGATTGGATATGATAGAGGATAGGAGACGATAGAGGATAAGATAGGATAGAAAATAGGATAGGAAAGGTAATATTATGGGAAAGAGGATAGGATATGATAGAGGTTACGATTTTATAGAGGTTAGGATAGGATACAGGATAGGATAGGATAGTGGATAGTATAGGGGATTGGATATGATAGAGGATAGGAGACGATAGAGGATAGGATATAATAGAGGTTACGATTTTATAGAGTATAGGATAGGATACAGGATAGGATAGGATAGAGGATGGGATAGGGGATTGGATATGATAGAGGATAGGATAGGATAGAGGATACGATAGGATACAGGATAGGATTGGATAGAGGATAAGAAATGATGAGGATAGGATAGGATTGAGGATAGGATAGGATTTAGGAAAGGACAGAGCAGAGGATAGGATAGGGGATTGGATAGGGTAGAGGATAGGATAGGACAGAGGATAAGATAGGGTAGAGAATAGGATAGGCAAGATGATATTATAGGAAAGAGGAGAGGATATGATACAAGATACGATATTATAGAGGATAGGATAGGATACAGGATAGGATAGGATAGAGGATAGGATAGGATTGTAGATAGGATAGTATACAGGATAGGATAGGGTAGAGGATAGGATAGAGTATAGGATAGAGAATAGGATAGGAAAGGTGATATTGTGGGAAAGAGGATAGTATATGATAGAGGTTACGATTTTATAGAGGATAGGATAGGATACAGGATAGGATAGGATAGAGGATAAGAAAGGATGAGGATCGGATAGGATTGAGGATAGGATAGGATTTAGGAAAGGACAGAACAGAGGACAGGATAGGGGATTGGATAGGATAGAATATAGGATAGGATAGGAAAGAGGAGAGGATATGATAGAGGATAGGATAGGCTAGAGGATAAGATAGGAGTGGGGATAGGATAGCATAGAGGATAGTATAGTATAGAGGATAGGATAGGGGATTGGATAGGATAGAGGATAGGATAGGATTGCGGATAGGATAGAAGATATTATGGGAAAGAGGATAGGATAGAGTAGAGGATACGATAGAGGATTGCATAGTATAAAGGATAGGATAGGATAGAGGATAGGTTAGGATAGAGGATAGGACAGAGGATAGGATAGGGGATTGGATAGGATAGAGGATGGGAAAGGACAGAGGATATGATAGAGAATAGGATAGGATAGTGGATAGGATAGGATAGGATTGAAAATAGGATAGGATAGATGATATTATAGGATAGGTGACACGATACTATAGAGGATAGGATAGGATAGAGGATAGGATAGGATAGAGGACAGGATAGGATAGAGGATAGGGTATAGGATAGGATAGAGGATAGGATAGGGGATCTGATAGGATAGAGGATAGGATAGCATAGAGGATAGTATATAATACAGTAAAGGATAGGATTGAGGATAGGATAGGATAGAGGATAGGATAGGATACAGGATGGGAAAGGATAGAGGATAGGATGGGATAGAGGATAGGATAGAATAGAGTATGGGATAGGATAGAGGATAGGATAGCATAGAGGATATTATAGGACAGAGGATAGGATAGGGGATTGGATAGGATAGATGATATTATAGGATAGACGATACGATAGGATAGAGGGTAGGATAGGATTGAGAACAGGATAGGATTGCTGATAGGGTAGGGGATTGGATATGAAAGAGGATAGGTGACGATAGAGAATAGGATAGGAAGATGATATTATAGGAAAGAGGATATGATATGATAGAGGATAGGACAGACGATAGGATAGGGGACTGGATAGGATAGAGGATAGGATAGGGTTGAGGATAGGATAGGATGGAGGATAGGATAGGATAGGATAGACAATAGGATTGGATAGATGATCTTATAGCATAGAGAATACGATATTATAAATGATAGGATAGGATAGAGGATAGGATAGGATAGAGGAGAGGATAGGATTGGGGATAGGGTAGGATAGAGGATAGGACAGGATAGAGAATAGGATAGGGGATTGGATAGGATAGAGGATAGGATACGATAGACGATAGGATAGGATAGAGGATAGGATAGGATAGAGAATAGGATAGGATAGAGGATACGATAGAGGATTGGATTGTATAAAGGATAGGATAGCATAGAGGATAGGATAGGATAGGATAGAGGATAGGACAGAGGATAGGATAGGGGATTGGATAGGATAGAGGATGGGAAAGGACAGAGGATATGATAGAGAATAGGATTGGATAGTGTATAGGATAGGATAGTGGATAGGATAGGATAGGATTGAAAATAGGATAGGATAGATGATATTATAGGAAAGAGGAGAGGATATGATACAAGATACGATATTATAGAGGATAGGATAGGATACAGGATAGGATAGGATAGAGGATAGGATAGGATTGTAGATAGGATAGTATAGAGGATAGGATAGGGTAGAGGATAGGATAGAGTATAGGATAGAGAATAGGATAGGAAAGGTGATATTGTGGGAAGGAGGATAGTATATGATAGAGGTTACGATTTTATAGAGGATAGGATAGGATACAGGATAGGATAGGATAGAGGATAAGAAAGGATGAGGATCGGATAGGATTGAGGATAGGATAGGATTTAGGAAAGGACAGAACAGAGGACAGGATAGGGGATTGGATAGGATAGAATATAGGATAGGATAGGAAAGAGGAGAGGATATGATAGAGGATAGGATAGGCTAGAGGATAAGATAGGATTGGGGATAGGATAGCATAGAGGATAGTATAGTATAGAGGATAGGATAGGGGATTGGATAGGATAGAGGATAGGATAGGATTGAGGATAGGATAGAAGATATTATGGGAAAGAGGATAGGATAGAGTAGAGGATACGATAGAGGATTGCATAGTATAAAGGATAGGATAGGATAGAGGATAGGTTAGGATAGAGGATAGGACAGAGGATAGGATAGGGGATTGGATAGGATAGAGGATGGGAAAGGACAGAGGATATGATAGAGAATAGGATAGGATAGTGGATAGGATAGGATAGGATTGAAAATAGGATAGGATAGATGATATTATAGGATAGGGGACACGATACTATAGAGGATAGGATAGGATAGAGGATAGGATAGGATAGAGGATAGGATAGGATAGAGGATAGGATAGGATAGTGGATAGTATAGGATAGTGGATAGGAGAGGATAGAGGATAGGATAGAGTATAGGATAGAGGATTGGATAGGATAGGGGATATTATAGGATAGAGGTTAGGATAGGATAGAGAATAGGATAGGATAAATAATATTATAGGATAGAGGATAGAATATGATAGAGGATACGATATTTTAGAGGATGGGATAAGATACAGGATAGGATAGGATAGAGGATGGGATAGGGGATTGGATATGATAGAGGATAGGAGACGATAGAGGATAAGATAGGATAGAAAATAGGATAGGAAAGGTAATATTATGGGAAAGAGGATAGGATATGATAGAGGTTACGATTTTATAGAGGTTAGGATAGGATACAGGATAGGATAGGATAGTGGATAGGATAGGGGATTGGATATGATAGAGGATAGGAGACGATAGAGGATAGGATATAATAGAGGTTACGATTTTATAGAGTATAGGATAGGATACAGGATAGGATAGGATAGAGGATGGGATAGGGGATTGGATATGATAGAGGATAGGATAGGATAGAGGATACGATAGGATACAGGATAGGATTGGATAGAGGATAAGAAATGATGAGGATAGGATAGGATTGAGGATAGGATAGGATTTAGGAAAGGACAGAACAGAGGATAGGATAGGGGATTGGATAGGGTAGAGGATAGGATAGGACAGAGGATAAGATAGGGTAGAGAATAGGATAGGCAAGATGATATTATAGGAAAGAGGAGAGGATATGATACAAGATACGATATTATAGAGGATAGGATAGGATACAGGATAGGATAGGATAGAGGATAGGATAGGATTGTAGATAGGATAGTATAGAGGATAGGATAGGGTAGAGGATAGGATAGAGTATAGGATAGAGAATAGGATAGGAATGGTGATATTGTGGGAAAGAGGATAGTATATGATAGAGGTTACGATTTTATAGAGGATAGGATAGGATACAGGATAGGATAGGATAGAGGATAAGAAAGGATGAGGATCGGATAGGATTGAGGATAGGATAGGATTTAGGAAAGGACAGAACAGAGGACAGGATAGGGGATTGGATAGGATAGAATATAGGATAGGATAGGAAAGAGGAGAGGATATGATAGAGGATAGGATAGGCTAGAGGATAAGA